>NC_043008.1:16180359-16187859 GCF_006345805.1 Octopus sinensis
CAACACTCACCCTCTTCGCCTTATCCTCTTTTTCTCTCTCCTATGTCTTCAGCTCTTCGCATTTCCTTTAAAATAATCACTTGAAAACGTCAGACAGGCTAAATAACGGAAAAAACTTTGCTAAAAAGTAAGGAGTGACAAGCAGAATTATTATAAACTATCAGTATAGAACGGCGTTGCTCGGGTTTGTTTTCCTTTCGACCCTTTAGATGTGGAATTTTTGGAAAGTAAAAATTATGCATTATGTAGTTTATTATTCTCTTTAAGTGAATGTCTTTCTGGTTGAAATACACCG
This sequence comes from Octopus sinensis, assembly GCF_006345805.1. Taxonomy (NCBI): domain Eukaryota; kingdom Metazoa; phylum Mollusca; class Cephalopoda; order Octopoda; family Octopodidae; genus Octopus; species Octopus sinensis. The sequence goes on from NC_043008.1 coordinate 16,180,655, forward strand.
AAAAATGGCGACACAGCAGTAAAGAAAATCGTAAAAAATAGTGATTTTCATAGAAAAACGCACATTTTTTATGTAAATAATTTTTGGTGTTATCATGGTCCGATTTGAATTTTTTCTTCTACAAAAGGAAGAGCAACCCGTCTTCTACCATACTCCCAATTTTGGTCAACTTGCGCCGCAGGGTCTTGGAGGAGATAGTGCTAGTTGATGGCTACCAAACCTGCCACACACACACACACAGACAACTTCAGCTTTATATGTATAGATTATGTAGATATCTTAGTTTCAGTATTCAACGTTTATTTTGCATGCCTATACAAAAATAAATAAAAAAAGATTACTTTGTATATCTTTGTAGTAGGACGTATACCTACATCTGCAGAATGACCTAGTTACTGCTGATTCTGAATATAGCCATATCTAACCATTCAAAGGAAGAGAAACCATCTACGTGCAGTTCAGTATTTATGTATTCTTTAATTTGATCACTCCCTCACTTCACTTTTAAACTTATTCCTAAACGTAGCACTTAACGTTTTTTTAAGATTATAGCATGATTATAAATTTCACTGTTGTCTTCGAATGACGAGTTCTTTTGCAGCATAAATCTTTTCAGAGTAAATCCGCCAGACAAAAGGAAATTTGGCATTTTTCCTGGAACACGTCAATGACTTAAGTAAGGCAATGTTCCTTGGAAAATTCACGTTAAGGCAAGATAATTCAATAAAGATTCATTCCTGTTATAAATGATAAAAAATATACCCTTGGAAGTATTTTCAGCATCTTTGGAAAAAATTTTTTTTGTCGGGTACTTTGTTGTTTTTTTTTCTTTTGATGATATTGACGTGATATTGGTCATTTTTCACATTTTAATGATTTGTAATAATTTTGACATCGCAAACTTTGTAATTTTTGAGTGTGAGATGTTATATGAATATATGCACAAGCTTATTATTTATTAATTATCTAATATATTCATATATATGTGGCTGTGTGGTAAGTAGCTTGCTAACCAACCACATGGTTCCGGGTTCAGTCCCACTGCGTGGCATCTTGGGCAAGTGTCTTGTGCTACAGCCCCCGGGCCGACCAATGCCTTGTGAGTGGATTTGGTAGACGGAAACTGAAAGAAGCCCGTCGTATATATGTATATATATATATATGCGTGTGTGTGTTTGTGTGTCTATGTTTGTCTTCCTAGCATTGCTTGTCAACCGATGCTGGTGTGTTTATGTCCCAGTCACTTATCTGTTCGGCAAAAGAGACCGATAGAATAAGTACTGGGCTTACAAAAGAATAAGTGCCGGGTTCGAGTTGCTCGACTAAAGGCGGTGCTCCAGCATGGCCGCAGTCAAATGACTGAAACAAGTAAAAGACTAAAAGAGAGTATATGTATGCATATATATACTCTCTCCTTGTTTCTTTCTGTGTTCCTTTCTGTGGAAGAGCGTAGGCTCGAAACGTTAAAGACATATACTGATGCATCTGTTTCTTTTCTACACCACCTGTCCCGTCGTATACATGTGTATATATATATATATATATATATATATATATATATATATATATACACTTGCGTTAGAAATTAATTAGCACTTCTCAAATTTCTACATTAAATAGGTTAAATCAATTAACCTCTGAGCTGTTCAAAACGTCTTACGCGATGAGAAAACTTAGTATGGTGTGATTTCGGTCCTTGCGAGGCGCTACCTATATCTATTAAACAAATGAATTTGTCTGCATCCGCACTCCAAGTTGTTGTTGCACTGCTATGTCAACATCATAAGGCTGTAGACTCTCAAACTCCTCTACAAACAAAGTTACGTCATCGTTCTGCGCAACAGTGAACTCGCAACAAAGCAATAGTTCGAGATATGGCCACTAGGTGACAGCACTTACATTGAGTGAAGAGCAAATCAAGGGTGCTAATTAATTTCTGACGGTAGTGTATGCGTGTCTGTGTGTGTACGTGTCTGTGTGTATTTGCGTTTGTGTGTCTTTGTTTGCTCCCCCAAAAAACATCGCTTGACAAACGATGCTGGTGTGTTTTCGTCCCCGTAACTTAGCGGTTTGGCAAAAGAGACCGATAGAATAAGTACTAGGCCTACAAAGAATAAGTCCTCGGGTCTTTGCTCGACTAAAAGCGCTGCTGCAGCATGGGTACAGTGAAATGACGGAAACAAGTGACAGAGTAAAAAGACTAAAGAGTAAAGAGTATAGTTATTTCTTGTTTTCTAGCTGTCGACCCAATGCGTTTAGTTAACAAATACAAATTGTTATCGCGCTTTGTCACCGCCAATGAAGCATGTATGGATTTACGTGTCCATGAAATGTTGATTATATCATCCATAAAAATTACACAAAGGAGAAAACCGACCAGACACATGGGAAAATAATTACAAATTCTATAAATTTTGTTAAATATGTGGAATAAATCTCATGTGAACAGCCCAACCTGTGACGTGTAACAGTGTTCTAGTTTATTTGAAGGATGTTTGTACATTTTCCGTCCAGACAGTTTCAAACACAATAATTAGATCGAGCTGATGAAGTGGCAGGAGACACTTGAGAGAGATACGTACCGCATAGTGGTACATATATCGAGACTACGTGATACTAAAATGTAGTTATGTTGCTTGTACACGCACACAGGCAATATGCATTATATATGCATATATATATATTATATATATATATATATATATATATATATATAATATATATATATATAATATATTATATATATATATATATAGCTATATTGATAAAAATGGTAAGACAACTAAAGAATGAAAGAAGCCTCGATATTATGTAAATAGAGGAATTTATCTGTAAATGCAATAAGTGACAATTATTCGGTAGCCATGATAAAACTCCGAGTTTCCACCTCGGCATCTGAAACTCGGAGTTTTATCATGGCTAGCGAATAATTGTCACATACTACATTTACATATATATAGCTATATATATATATATATATTTATATGTACATTTATTTGTATTTATATGTATTTATATGTATATATATATGTGTGTGTGTATATATGTATATATATATATATATATATAATATATATATATATATATATATATATGTATAAATATACATATGTATGTATTTATATGTATATATATGTGAATATATATATATATATATATATATACATAAATGTTTTATGTATGTATGTATATGTATATGTATATATACGTATGAATACAGACGTACACACACAATTATATATATTGCATGTATGGTATATAAAAATGTCTGTATGCCTTTGTATGTGTGTGTGTGTGTCTGTATCTGTGTCTGTGTCAGACCTTCCTAAAACAGGTAGGTTAAATTAAGTTGAATGTTTTCTGTTTACTATTTTGCAGATTTTTTTTTCTTTCATATAATCTCTGGCATTTTCTGATGTAAAGGTTTTCATCTTGTGCAACGAATAAAATATCCTTTCATCACAGGTTCGGGTAACGCCATTATCAGCCAATGCTCTTGTTTCCATCTTATCTCCTTCATTTCGTTCCGTTTTGCCACTTCTATCACATATATTTGATTACTTTGCTTTGTTTTTCCATGTCATTTTGTAGCCCAACCTTTAATTTTACTTCTATTTCGTTTACAATTTCTATTGTAGTTTCTTTAGTATTCCTCATAAGGGCCTGTTTTTTCCATTTATATTGTACAACCTTTCGGCTCCACGAAGTCGAAAAACAGAGCATCTTAAAAAGATATTTATGTCGTTCTAATGGAGATATTTTATAACTACCCTGTAGAACGTAAACATTATTGTTCTATGTCAGAGTGTAAATAGTGTTGTTCCTTCTGAGCAATTATGTTCATACAGAATATCAGATCAATTCCTTCAGTGAATATACAAAGCGTTTCCTACATTCCCTATTTTCTTATTGAGCCTTGCTAATGTACCTGGCGTCCAGTTACTCTTTTTACTCTTTTACTTGCTTCAGTCATTTGACTGCGGCCATGCTAGAGCACCGCCTTCAATCGAGAAACTCGACCCCGGGACTTATTCTTTTTCTAAGCCCAGTACTTATTATATCGGTCAATTTTGCCGAACCGCTAAGTAACGGGGACGTAAACACGCCAGCATTGGTTGTCAAGCAATGCTAGGGGGACAAACACAGCCACACAAACACACACACACGCATATATATATATACATATATTCAACGGGCTTCTTTCAGTTTCCGTCTACCAAATCCACTCACAAGGCTTTGGTCGGCCCGAGGCTATAGTAGAAGACACTTGGCCAAGGTGCCACGCAGTGGGACTGAACCCGGAACCATGTGGTTGGTAAACAAGCTACTTACCACACAGCCACTCCTGCGCCGAGCATAATTTATTCAGTTTTTACTGAAAAAGCAAATGTAATGTCTTATATGTAGCTCTGTATTAAACTAATGCGTCTAATTTATCTCTTCGTAATATTTTATGCGTATGTTGCACTGTGGAGAGCAAATGGAGGATGAGGACTGATAATTGTGGTAAAGATGAATTCCAAGTCAATTCTCTCGTTGATACGGTGTATAGTTTCAGTGCTGATGTCGAACTGAAAAGTTGAGGTGTGTTAGTCTTGAAGGGAAGCAAAACCAAATGTATGGACAAGCTAGCGATACCGTCGGGGGAGATTATGAAGCAGATAGAAGAGACTAGCTATAAGTACTTGGCGATATTGGAAATGGATAATGTGATGAAGAAAGAAATGACAGAAAATATTATTGTGGAGTACGTGCGCAGAATGTGACCGATCCTTAAGTCGAAACTAAACCGATAGAATAAGATTGAAGCTATCAACATCTGGGCGACTTCACAACTTACATATAGAGCAGGGGTTATCGCATGGACAGCAGACGAACAAATCAGCTTAGACAGAAAGAGAAGGAAGACCCTGACCAAGAAAAAGAAAGGGAAGAGGACTGATTGGAAAGAAACATAGCATTGGAGCAGGAGAAAACACCATAACATACGATGTAAAAATGCCACAGAACCGCTATTATTGGAATTAAGAAGGCCAGGCTTTTTTAGAATGGAAGATTGCAAAGATAAAGCACTTTACAAGCAGTTGAGAATGAATGAAACTGAAAATAGGTGTATAAACAAAAGAATGCATGGACAATTTCATAGGAATGTTGAGGAAGAGATGGACAGAGAAAGAATGACAATGGAGGACTCAGTGCAACCATGAGATAGAGAATAGGAAACCGGACATAGTGTTAATTGAGAAAGAAAGCAAACGATGCTAAAGCCTAGATATAGCATACCCTACTGACAACAAGGTATGCTATAAGGAAGAAAGAAAAGTCGACAGCTACGAAAGGTTAGCTTGGGAAGTTAAGCAGTTGTGATCGTTGAAAAAAGTGGTGGTAGTACCAATAATTTTAGGAGCCCTGGGAACAGTGAGTAAAATTCTCGAGAAGTACGTGGAACAAATAGGGGCTACACTATGGGTGGAAAACTTCCAGAAAACAGCACTGGTTGGAACTGCTCGAATATTCTGGATGGTACTCGAATGATAAAGGTTTTTTTACCTTAGTTTACTGGTATTGAAAAGCTGATACCATAGTACATCTAATGAAAGATCTAGAAATTGAAATACAAAACATGCTGCATTTCAAAGCATAAGCTCTACCTGTTAGTACGGGTGTTTCTAGTATGGTACAGATGCAAATGTCAGAAACATGTTGATAAAATCCCAGGAAAGCCATGTCACACAGAAATCCAAAAAAGTTTGCAGCGACATGTACATCCCAATTCGTTAAAAAAACAACCCAATATCAGCGTCATTGGTTTGTGTCTTGCTGCAGTACATGAATGTATTTCTGCATTGGGTCCCCGGGATTTTCTCCCCAAGCTTTCAATAGCATCTAAACATATGTTTTTCAAAGTATGCATTGTGTGACTCGGCAGGTGATTGTATGAAACACGTACATCAAAGGCAAAATATTCATATCGGTGATGATGATGATGATGCTGATAACAACAACATCAATAACAGCAAAAACAACAACACAAAATTACAACAGCAAAAACTATATTTCAGCGAGAATGGATCAAAGAATGTTACAAATGACAAGAGCGGGCTGGGAACTCACATTCTAAAGAATCTCATGAAATATTGGAGGGCATGTTTTTAGAACGCTGTTTCGATTCTGCCAATTCACATAATAATGATGATGATATAATAATAATAATAATAATAATAATAATAATAATAATAATAATAATAATAATAATAATAATAATAATATTAATAATAATAATATGGGATCCTCCCCCTCAAGAAATCTCTTTAAACAATACAAAACTATTACAAACAAATAAGTAAACATCGAAATTTTAGGATTTCATAAACCAACAAATGGCAGAAAATGAAAAAAATATATATATAATGACATTTCAATAATAAAATATTGCGTGACAAACGTCACGTTTCATAATAACAATTCTTTTGCAAATACTTTGTCAAACGAGAGTATAAGGAACACAAACCAAATTCATCGTAAGCCAACGTGCTTTGAGAGAAGAAATATTTATGTAAGAAACGATTTGCTGAGACATCTAAATCACGGCAGCATTGTCTTCAAAAGATGGGTACATCTATCACAAATTACACTACAGGAAGAAAGTAAGGTGACTAGCTTTACAAGGTTGTGGGATACCTTTAGTTGTTGCATCAAATGACAGTTCTAAGCATGCTTTTGCACACACGTAAAGTGAAATCTCACTTAGAGAAGGCACATGGGACAATACGTTTCGTGTGTAACACTGAGAATCCGGGAGAAAGACAATGCACATATCGGAAGTTCATTATTAGTTATGTACGTTTCGGGGATACGTAGGTGGGTGAGGTCATCATGGCCATACAACATTTTCTCATCCGGAAAGAATACAAATGAACTTAAGAGGCGTGTTCTGTAGAGAATATGATTGGATGAACTTCGAAACTCTTTTATAAGGATTCTAAGGACTATTCAATGATGGCAGGAATTTATATTAATATGCTACAATTTATCGCTATGCTACTGTAGAAGATATATAAAATTTGCCGCAACATCTAATAATTAACCTTACAAATCATCGCGTTTAGTGAGATTTTGACCTCCTTTTTTTACTTCCGTTGTAAGCAACTTCTGTCTTGCAAACATAATAGACATTCACCATCGGAAAGATCAGTCTTTAGGAA
>NC_043008.1:16190359-16200359 GCF_006345805.1 Octopus sinensis
TTAATACTACTTAAGTGCTTTAAGGTGCCACTTCTTGCAACAAAAGTTACAGTATCTGCTAAATAGAGGAATTCTGTTAATAATTCAGCGAAACCTTCATTTGATTTATTTTTGTTTTCCCAAGTAACATCGTATACGATGTTGTAAATGAAGACCGAACTTTGAAGTACCTCATTATTGTTTAAATCATAAGTATCGTTTAGTGCAAAATAATCTTATATTTCTTGCACTTTAATTTGTTTGATAACATTGAAAATATATCACAGATTTGAGACGACATATGTTAACAGTATAAAAAAAAATATTTTAGGATTCACCCTTCAGCCTACTATAACGCAAAATTTTATCGTTTATAGTGTGTGTAATAGTTACTAAATATCTCGATTTAAAAAAAAAATATTTAGCTAACGCCCTGATAGATCGGTAGCCACTACACACATTTTTTACTCTCCTAGTTTCTCTCCTTGTTTCTTTCTGTATTCCTTTCTGAGGAAGAGCGTAGGCTCGAAACTTAAAATACCTTTACAATTCATGAGCGTTATACTAATACATCAGTTTGTTTTCTACACCACCTGTCTTCGTCTTTTGTTTATTTCGTGAATTCTCTCCTCATAAGATAATATCTTGCACGTTCGTTTTTCAACAATATCTCCTAAAACATTGTACAATCGGGCAGTTTCAAAGAGTATCTGCTATGCGTGCGAAGTAGATTTCCTATCAGACAACCATGTTTTGGTATGAAATATATCTTTACAAAAGCATTAAATAATTAGAATTGGCTAGCAGAGATATGAAACATCAATTATATAGAGGAGACATGCTTTTTCTTGCGTTTAATATATGGCCCATATAAAGTAGTCAAAATCAAGAGCCACAATGAATTAGAGCCAGTTGTTCGATGATACTACGGTGTACAGATCCTGCACAGTATTCCCTGATAAATGCGTTGCTCAATGCATTTATTCCCAGGTTTTAATTCATTGAATATATTTGAATACAAGGTTTACTTTGTACAACTAAACATGTAATTTCAAAAGAGAATTATAACAATAATATAATATATCTCACTGGAATAGCACACGACGACTCAATTGTATCAACTAGAATTTTATAATTTGTTCTGTAATATATGCAGGGCCCATCCAGATGACCTATCAAAAACAACATTATAAAAAAAGATGTTTTTAACAACAGATCATGAAATTCAACGTATTAGACATAAGAAGGTAGTAACTTAAGGTAGTAACATAAGAAGGTAGTAACTCATATCTTAATCAAAGAACTATATTTGTGTGTGTGTGTGTGAGACATAGATGAGTGTGTGAGCGCGCGCGCGTGTTCGTAGATAGACAGATAGATATACATATCGATACGTGTGTGCCCTTGTCTTTGTGTTTGTCCTCCACCACCGTTTGATCAGCGGTGTTTGTTTATGTCTCTGTAAGTTAGCATTTCTGCAACTTTATAGTGGAGGCGAAATGACCCAGTGGTTAAGGCAGCGGACTCGCGGTCGGCGGATTGCAGTCTCGATTCCCAGACCGGGCGTTGGGTGTGTTTATTGAGGGAAAACACCTAAAAGGTGCACGAGGCCCCGACAGGGGCTGGGGTGGCGACCCATGTTGTATTCACTCGCCACAACTTTTTCCTACTCTTTCTTCCTGTTTCTTGAGTAACGCTGCGATGGACTGGCGTTCCGTCCAGCTAGGGGGTACACATACACCACAGAAAACGGGAAACCGGGCCCATGAGCCTGGCGAGATTTTAAAGGGCGCATAAATACATAAAATAAACCCTATGAAATATTGCTCCAGCGTAGCTGCGGTCCAATGACTGAAACAATTAAACGTAAAAGAAATATATATTTGAACATACGAAACGCATTTCAAAACAACTGCTTTACAGTTGTGGGCAATCAAGATATTATTTATTTTATTATATTTGTCAACTTAAAGTGAATAAAAAAAAAAAGCAAAAACATATCCGTTGAAACAGTAACATTGTATTGACTGTAGTAAAATTGAAGAATTCTGTGCAATGGAGTGAATGGAAAGAGGTTTAATTTATTCATAGTACGTATTTAATTTAGATGAATTATGGAGAAATACTGCCAAATAAAGAATATAAAAACTCATAAATCTTTTATCCATGATTACCTACGCCAAGGCAACATTACTTTAAACAGTTTCACATTCATACTTCTCTAATCATATAGAATTTTTCAAATAGACATAAATAGCGAATTGTGGAAATAAACAGGTACGAAAATGCATAAGCACAAGCTTATGCAATCAGAAACACAAATACATACACTCATAAACACACAGACACACACACACACAGGCCCACGTTGACTGTGAATCGTACACACACACACATACAGACATATACACACACACATATGTATATACGAGTATATGTATGTGAGTTGTGTGTGTACATGCAAATATATATGAATATATATTCACACATATACATATATACATATATATATATATGTATATATATATATATGTATATATATATGTATATATATGTATATATATATATATATATATATATATATATATGCATATATATATACATATATATGTATGTATATATACATATATCTATATCTATATATATATTATATACATATATATGTATGTATATATATATATGTATATATATATATATATATATATATATATAATATATATATATATATATATATATATATAATATATATATATATATACAGGAACACACATATCTTTCTACATATACATATATCCTTATGTGTGTGTGTGTGTATAAAAATATACATATATATTATATATGTATGATGGAAGGCATGAATGAATGAATGAGATTAAATGTGTATTGTTTATTGTTATTGTCATGAATTTAACATATAAATGGTAATATAGATCTTTAAATATACATACAAATTTAATAATATATATCTGTAGATGCATTTCGATCTAATTTATTGAACATTATAAATACAGAAAATTATGCATCGCCATGTTTATCGCTTGAAACGAATATATTTTCTTATATTAATATATGTGTAATATAATCCAAGCGTTTCCTTCCAAGAACATGAAAATGTAACCATGACTGTATGGAAGTGACCCATTTAGTAGTTTCCATTTCTTGGTGTCATCAACAGAAATATAGCTTCGATAGCACGAAACACATAAATCTGTATTCCGCACCTTTAAATTGGAAAATCTTTTCTAAATTTACATAAGTAGTAGTAGTAGTAGTAGTAGTAGTAGTAGTAGTAGTAGTAGTAGTAGTAGTAGTAGAAGTAGAAGTAGTAGTAGTAGTAGTTGTAGTAGTAGAAGTAGAAGTAGTAGTAGTAGTAGTTGTAGTAGATGTAGCAGCAGCAGTAGTAGCAGCAGCAGCAGTAACAATAGTAGTAGTTGATGCAGTAGTAGTAGTAGTAGTAGTAGAAGTTTAGTAGTAATAGTTGTTAATAATTATAACAATTACAACAGCGTTGTCGTCGACGACGACGATGACAATGATGATAGTAATGATAATTAGGATGATAATGATGAATGATGATGATGATGATGGTGATGGTGTGCTTTATTTGCCATCAGGGCGACGTATAAGGCGAATAGTTCAAACAAGGACACAAAGTGTTGGCGTTTACAGAAGTGAAATGATTTTTAAAAAATAGATGAAATATGTACACAGTGTACAATGAAACAAAGAATGAAAAAGAAGGAAAAAAGATTACAGCGATGTGGTCTTCCGATACAGGAGGACCTCTAGGGATAACTGAGTTCCTTCTTTGTTCCTTCTCGAGCCATGCCTGGCTCATAAGGGCCGGTTTCCCGGTTCCCTTGGCGTAGAGGTTCTCCACCTGGACGGGACGCCAGGAGGAAAGAGTGAGAGAATGTTGTGGCGAAAGAGTCAGAAGAAGTTCACCACTACCTTCTGGTGGAGCCGCATGGAGCTTAGGTGTTTCGCTCTTAAACACACACATCGCCCAGTCTGAGATTCGAACCCGCGATTACTCGACCGCGAGTCCTCTGCTCTTACCCCTAGGCCATGTGTCTCCACAGGGATAACTGAGGAGTACCATCGTGCAGCATCTGCCCGTACACCAAGGGCAAAGTGCCTGCTTACAAGTCTAAGCTTAAAGCAGTATCATCTACGCTTTCAATTTTCGCAACATTCACCCACCTTTAAGTAAATTCACTCGAGGAAAGCATCTCGGCTCTCCCGCCACACTTTCCCTTTTTCAAGTGAAATTTGTAAAAGTTCGATGGGGGCTCTAACGAATAGGAATGTCTCCTTCCCCATGCCTTTCAGCCGTATCCACCAGACAACCTGTGTCGTCACTGCCACTAGGTAAATGAAAACAGCCTTACCTGCCCCAGCAAAAGAAGGAGGCGAGACATTCATCACTATGGACTCGGCCGATAGACGGATCTGTCCCACCCAGATAGCAGCTGTTGTACATAACAATGCCCAGACACTGAACTAGTGCGTGAAGAATGGTTTCGTATCTGTGCCTGCACATCGGACATGACTGTCTGACAGCACATCTGTGCTTCTATAATTTGTCTTGAACAGTTACGGACACTCGGTAGCATTGCCAGGTCATGGATATCTGGAAATTATCCATTGAAGATCCCGACTAGACAGTTCTCCGTCCGAGGAACTTCGTCATACTTCTCCACCGCTAATTCTCTGTATATAGCTAAAGTGGAACATCTCCCGTTCCCATTGCCAGACTGGTAGTGGCTTGTGAGCACCTGGCTGTATGTTACGTGGCAGGCGCCTAGACTCCGTCTCTCAATTACCAAGGACTGCATCTCCATCCAAGAGACGAGCTGCGTGCAAAGAAAGGCAGTATCACCAAAATCTTAGAGCAGAAGAAATTAATAGAATAAAGGAAAGAATATGTATCTCTCTCTCCCTCTCTCTCTCTCTCTCTCTCTCTCTCTCTCTCTATATATATATATATATATATATATATATATATATTTATATGTGAGTCCCCGTGGGTATATAGACAGTCGGTGTATCCGTTTCTGAAGTTGTATCGAAAGTCTCTCCATATATCCCTAACAAAGCGATTACCTTACCTTCAATTGCCTTCCGATGTGGAGGCACATGGCCTAGTGGTTAGAGCAGAGGACTCGCGGTCGAGGGATCGCGGGTTCGAATCTCAGACCGGGCGATGCGTGTGTTTATGAGCGAAATACCTAAGCTCCACGCATCTCCGGCAGAAGGTAATGGCGAAACTTCTGCTGACTCTTTCGCCACAACCTTTTCTCGCTCTTTCCTCCTGCATCTTGCAGCTCACCTGCGACGGACCGGTGTCCCGTCCAGGTGGGGAACCTACCCGCTAAGAAACCGGGAAACCGGACTTAATGAGACAGGCATGGCTCGAGAAGGGACAAACAACAAAATAAAATTGCTTTCCGATCGGTTAGAGAAAGAGTTGCATCTTTCGTATGGAAGTAATGCCCCCCCCCCCCTCGGAGATACATAATACTTTAGTAGAGGTACATGTAGAGATGCTGGTGATCTTTTGTACTCTAAGAGTCAGAACATGAAAACATGACACATTTGTCTGCCCACCAGACTGTATAGAAGGAATTGTCGCAGAGAAAATAATTGGCAAACTGATGACGAGTTGTGATCATACAGTCAGGTATGGTTAGTGTTTGTGGCGAGCGTATGTTTCTTGAGTGAAAGACAAAAGACATCATTTTACCCTTTGATATTCAGAATCGTTTGAAAATGCTTTCTTAAACAATTACCAATATAATTGCCTCAACAGGTGTCGGAGTGTACACATGGCCGAGCTCCAGCTGAATGTTAAGGCAATCTTTCATTAATTATAGTGACTTAATGATACAATAGATAATGATGCCATGGTTCTTTATTATTCATTTGGATTCCAGCTGTTATTGTCAACCGTGATTATATATATATATATATATATGTATATATATATATATATACATATGTATATATGTATATTATATATATATTATATATATATATATATATATATATATATATATATAACAATTAATAAATAAAAATATGCATATATACATACATATATGTACATACCTACATCTATATGCATATATACATATATGAGTACAGGACACCACAAATACACGTAGAACACAACGAGAAACGAAAACAGAAACAAAACAAGGAAACGGCCTTTTTTAACAACGAAAAAACAGAGTACAAGACAAACAACAGAGGGAACATTCCCCTTCTTCAGCTGCCCCTGTTTCGGCTCAATGCATAGAGGGGCAACCACTATGTGGACACCCTTATGCTAGAAATAGAGCCGCTATGGTCTTACCACTCAGAAATGTTCCCAAGAAAAATTTAGCAAAACAACCAAAACGTTTTGGTTGTTTGCTAAATTTTTCTTGAGAACATTTCTTAGTGCTAAGACCATAGCGGATCTATTTCTAGCATAAGGGTGTCCACATAGTGATTTCCCTCTAATATGTATATAATACAATTTTACTGAACCTTCAGTTTTTTTTATATGCTAGACCAATGGTGTGAATTCTTTGTTAATTAAATAAATATCTAATTTCTCACCCTCATTTTAAATTTATATATATATATATATATATGTATATTGGTAAAAACGGTAAGATAACAAAAGAATGAGACCTCAATATTATGTAAATAGAGGAAATTTATCTGTAAGTTAAGATGTGACCATTATTCAATAGCCAAGATAAAACTTAAGATGGCCATATAACCGAAGTGATGGTGTTGTGGATTTCCTCTTCGGCATCCGAAACTTAGAGTTTTATCTTGGCTATTGAATAATGGCCACATATTAATTTACAGGTATATATATATATATAATATATATATATATATATAGAAGCGTTGTGTGTGCGCGTGTGCATATGAGTGGTTGTGATGTAATAGACTAGACAAGTACATCTGTATATGATTCAAATGACTTAAAATTTCCTCTTCATAAATCTATGGCAAATTGTAAAATGTGTTTACGTTTTTCAAAAGATCCACTAACAAAGCATAGCTACACTTAGAAGCTGTCAGTGTTTGGTTACCTCAGTAAGCAACGCACCAATTTCAATCATTTCAGATCAGTACTTCATATTCCATATCTGATATATTTCAAATATTACAAGTTTTTTTTTAGCAAATAGTTTTTGACAACAAATCTTTTTCCAGCTCCGAGAGAATGAAGTCGGACTCATTATATTCTTCTCAGGCATTCATTAATTCCATTGTCTTAAGTCTCATCAGATACAAATTGTTTCCCATACACAAAGTAATTATATGATTTCAACTCATAAATGAAAAAAACTTTTATACAATTTATATTTCCTTTCTTCGTTCGTGTAAAGCTCAACTCTTTCTCTTTTATGTTATTGTAAATAGGTTTTGGAAGAAATTCAAAGTTGATTGCTAAGATTAAGAAAGCTAACTCTTCTGCAGTCAGTTGTCAGTTCATATCTGACGTATATTCCCCACGCATTGCCGTTTGATAGAAATTATTTTACATCTTCTGCTGAAGTACTCGTTGAACTGTGCATAACTGTCATATTTGAATGACCGTTTAGTCCTAAACAACTTGTAAAAACACACTTTTGTGTTTGCATAACATACACAATGGTAATTTTGAACAGATAAAATGTATTTTTCTTTCTGCTTATTGTTATTATGGCATGTTATCAATTGACATATATTCCTTTCTTTTTATTGTCTACGTTGAATCGTACAGAAACAATTCGTTGTATTTCTCGCGAGAGAAGTTTAACCAAATCATGCACATTCGTCTAAATAAATTTATATTTGTAATCCAATGTGTGAAACGTAAAACATGTACAGGACACTTTAAGGATATTTTTAATTTAAGAAACAAACAATGAACTATTACCGCTTTGATATAATAAAACGCCAGAAACATTATTCTTGATTACTTAAGAAACGTAAGGTATTCATAAAACCGTATAACAAAGCAATATACTATCTTCAACAGTTATCAATAACCGGGAAAGAGAATACGTTTCCTAGACGTTAATATATATATATATTATATATATATATATATATATAATATATATATATATAATTAGGATTCAGCCCCAAAAAATTACTTTACCACACACCGAACTTTTAGATTTCAGCAAAAAAAAAAATTCAGCAAATATATATATAATATATATATTATATATATATATATATATATATATTTCCTAGGAGTTAACGCATATAAATATGTCCTGGAAGAGATAATGATTTTAATGCAATTTTCTGTTTTAATTTTGATTATGAAGTCATGTGCTACATTTCACAAAATTGATATCAGAACTAAGATTATGTTTTAACCAATATTAATTATGCTTCTGCAGATTCTGATGATGCGGATTTTGCTAAATCCGTTGCTCAACATAATATAACATAGTGTTCCAGTTATTTGGTGATTTCTTCATATGACCTGCCTCTAAAACTGGGGCAATAACCTGGGCGTGTTTGTACACTCTCGCGTTTATATATATGTATATATGGATATATATATATATATATATATATATATATATATATATATATACATATATATATATATATATAATATATATATATATATATATAATATATATATATATATATATATATATATATATATTATTATAATAAAACATTATAATTCTGCATGTATATGATGAAGTGATTGTTTTTTTTAAATTAGCAACTGGCTAGCTTTAGGAATCTGGCACTAAGAGGCAAACTTTATCACACACTTATTGCAAATTCTAGAATTATGAATATTTTTCTATTTTCGGATAAGAAACTTTTATGGAGCATATTTAATAATAATTTTCACACACTTAAGTCTGGAAACAGGGAACAAATGCCTACCAGACTTACTTTTTCTCTATTACTTCAAGATATTCTTAATCATTCAAATCAACTTGAATACCTTAAATGGGATCTTATGTAAATTTTACAACTGACCCTTGTTTCTAAACCCTTGTTTTATATATAAAAAGCTCGTTTTAAAAGTCCCGAATATTTGGTAGAAACACGATGCCATGAACTACAGGCATTTCAAGTATCTATATTGTACAAAAGACCTGTCAAATAAGATTCTAAAGCAATTTTCATGCGACATTTGGGACCTATATTTTTTTCGTAGTTTGAGAAATATCATTACTTTTCAATACGAAGAGAAATTTTATTAGCAATGATGTCAGCAGCTGCAGGTGTGTAAACAAAATACACAGAAGACCAGGTTACTAGCAAAGTTTTCTCACTAATGACAATCGATGGCTTAACAAATGGTTATTTTCGGAAACACACCATTCAAAAACACAAATTTGTGCGAATTATTTTGAGTCTACAGTCATTGCAAACATAAGCAAAGTGATCTAGGAAATTGTACAACTGATTATCAACACTTATCATTAGATTTAAATCACCTGCATACAAACGATCTCTCTGTATTTCGCTTCAGACATACAATCATTATTTGGTAGAACTGAGGTCAATTTCCTCTTTCAGGAAATACTTTTGCAATAGATTAGCCTTTTCACCAGGGCAACAATTTTCTCTCAAAACATTTAAGTTTGAAAACGGAAAAAAAAAATACTGAAGGAAGTTTTTAAAGTAGCATATCGGATAAAAGGATTAACGAATTTGCAGATATATACAATATCAAAGATCATATACTATGTGGTAAATTCTGAATTATTTAGCTAAATCTCTTATTTAAAACTGCATCTAACGTATCATTTAGTGAGAATTTCCATAGTGATGACACTAAGTTTAACAACAAAGGACACAAAAGAAAAAGATAAATCACTCCAATACTGACAAGTTTTTGCCTCTCAATTTAGCTACAAGAAAATACTATTTCAAAACAGATCAGCGCAGTCCAATTAGAGAGGATAATTATACAAAATTAGAAAACATTATCCTTGCATTTTGTTGATAGAAATCTAAACTTGGAAATTGAATTAAAGAAATAAAA
>NC_043008.1:16205359-16227859 GCF_006345805.1 Octopus sinensis
TCTTGCAGTGGAAGAAATAGCCAAATTGCTGGCTGCTATTTCTAAAAAGCTCGGTGTGTGGTAAAGTAAATTATTTTACTTTACCCTATTTTTATAAAGTAATATATATATATATATATATATATATTTTCACCATGTGTACTTCGTAAACACCAGTCGTATTTTTCTCCATCGCTTGTTGCCCACTTTGGGATCTTTCTTTCCTCTCTCTTCCTTCTATATGTTTCCGACGAAGAGCTCCGCTCGAAACGTCATACCTTCCTGCTTCCATATTTCCTGAGCGCCTATTAATAATAATACTGTAATTATTCCACTGTGTTGTTTTTTTTGTTTTCCCGTTTGGATTAAAATTATATATATATATATTATATGTATATAATATATATATATATATATATATATATATTTATATATGTATATATTTATATATATATATATGTATATATATATATATGAATGTATGCATGTATGTATGTATGTATGTATGTGTCTGTGTATGTGTGTGTGTGTGTGTGTGGCAATATATTTTGTTTACTCAAATTACGAACAAGTATTGGAAATTTGAAGGATGTCATCTTCTAGATTACGTTGCATATAAGATAACAGTTATTTGACAACATAATTGTCATTCCAATGGGATCTATAAGCACAGAATAGTGGGAACACTTAACAAAATGAAGAAACCACCGAAGTCTCAAAGGTTTGATTTTATGCAAAGTATGGTACAGGAAGAATTCAAAGTGAAATTTAAATCCATCAAACATAACGAAATAGATTAAACTGATTTATATAATCGAATATTCAAAATCAATGGAGAATTACTCTCTTGCCATAAGCAAAACAGAACCAAACATTAAACTTCTTCGTTTCAACAGTGACCTAGAATATGAAAATAATTTCCTTGAAGGCAGTAGCATATGACAGTATACGTGGTCCCTCGTGGTTAGCAATAATTCATCTGAAATATAGACTTTTGTTAGATTTATTTCATTGGGTTCATTTTCATTATATATAAATATATGTCTGTGTGCGCGCAGGTGAGTGTGCGTGGGTTCGCACGCACACATATGTGCATGTATATCTATCTATCTATCTATCTATATGTATATATAAATATATGTATATATGTATATATATATATATATGTACTTTTTTGTTTCGAAAAAATTTTATCCTACATTAGATATAAATTTAATAGTGGTCACTTCCGGACTCTCCCACTCTGTGAGTGCCTCAGTTCAAATCGCACCTGTCTTGAATGGGCTGGAGTATTTCTATTTTGGATTTATATGGGGTACTTAGTTGTGCTCATGACTTAGTGTTTGCTTCTTCCATGGGTATGAGTAAGTATCTCATTTACTTCTTTGCTACATGTATCATTGACGAAGGAGGTTTCTTTTTGAACTAACCCTGAAATTGGTTCGATATGGTAATAATGGAAATTTTTAGAGATTTCTGTCGACCTTTTTTCGAGTAGCGTGCGTACTGGGGAAAAAAACTATATGGTAAATGGACAATATGTCCAATTTTCGGCATATTTGGCATTAGAAAATTTTTACT
Organism: Octopus sinensis; assembly: GCF_006345805.1. NCBI lineage: Eukaryota > Metazoa > Mollusca > Cephalopoda > Octopoda > Octopodidae > Octopus > Octopus sinensis. Next base: position 16,206,920 of record NC_043008.1, read on the forward strand.
TTTGCCCTTATTTATAAGTTGTGTATATATATATATACATATATATATATATATATATATATATATATATATATATATTATATATATATATATATATACATATTATTATTATTATTGCGTGTGTTTAATACATTTACAATAATAGTGCTTCATCCCGCTAGGTTTCCTCGAACTTTTGGCGTCACTGCCATCCCTATTCTTGTAAATGCATATTAAATATGCACTTACAAACATATTCAGTAAACTTACATTTTAATACTAACTCAGCAAAAATAAAAAAACCAAACAATCAAGCAAACACTCTCAAACACAGAAGCTGTGGAGTGCAGCAAGTTACTGCTTCTGCTATGGAGTGTGTCTTATCTCAGAACACATGGTATTGAGGATTTATTAAACCCTTCAGCGCAGAACTGATAATTAGATGATATTCAGGGAACATATTCAACGATGTTTATCTACAAAGCTTATTGTAATACTTTGAAAATCTCGAGAACATTCCTCCCGTTTATGAGACCACTGTCATTACCATCAATACGTGATTTGTTTAATATTCCAAATGCGGTTGAATTTCAATTTATTTACTGTGATTTTTCGAAAAAAAATCCATATCGATGTTAAGTAAATTACCTCCTGGACACCTTTTCCATTAGTTTTCCAATCGTATCAAATCAGTACGTGTTTTATATACTTTGTTAATGCCTAGTGCATGGCCTAAGAAAAAAAAAACGATTTCTTTGAATCTAATACGATGCAACATTGATTCCCAATATGTTTATTAATGGCATACATATATGTGGTATAAATGGGGTATACACGCATATTTTGAGCATATTTTCGTAACAATCAAATAACCTATATCTACTAAACTACTGAATAAACTTTATTTTTCTTAGTTATTTTATGCTATGATAGCTGAAACTACTGTTGCTTATTATTAGAATAATTTTATAAAAACATAGTTTACCTCAATTAAAACACTGTCAAGTTAAAACAAGGAGAGGTTGCATTGGATCGTTGAGATCTATAAAAAGTGTAGCTGATCTGGAAAAGGGAAAGAGTGATATTTATGACTGGTTTGTTATGATCATAAATGTGTACTATGAATATTTCGGGCTGACATATCCGCATCAAACACTTCACTCTCTGTAATTTCGTGCTAAGCCGTGACGCTTGTTATAACTCTAAACATATGAAGTTATAACGGCTGCTGATATTATAGAAATTACTAAGGCGGTGAGTTGGCAGATTCCTTAGGGTATCGGACAAAAGGCTTCGCGATGTTCAATCCCTCTATACATGTAGTGTTCAAATTCCGCCGCAGTCGAATCTGCTTTTCACCCTTTCGGGCTCGATGAAATAGATATCAGTTGAGCTCCCCCATAATTTCAACTTGTCTGCCTGTATTAGAAAGGATTATTATATAGATTACAAATCAAATATCCCTGCTCAATTTGCTTGACTCGTTATTAGATGTAGTTTCGTAAGAATCGTATTTTTGCAGCTTTAAATGTTGGTATTGGTGGTGGTGGAAGCACTCCGTCGGTTACGGCGACGAGGGTTCCGGTTGAACCGATCAACGGAACAGCCTGCACGTGAAATTAACGTGTAAGTGGCTGAGCACTCCACGGACACGTGTACCCTTAACGTAGTTCTCGGGGATATTCAGCGTGACGCAGAGAGTGACAGGGCCGACCCTTTTGAAATACAGGTACAACAGAAACAGGAAGTAAGAGTGAGAGAAAGTTGTGGTGAAAGAGTACAGCAGGGATCACCACCATCCCTGCCGGAGCCTCGTGGAGCTTTAGGTGTTTTCGCTCAATAAACACTCACAACGCCCGGTCTGGGAATCGAAACCGCGATCCTACGACCGCGAGTCCGCTGCCCTAACCACTGGGCCATTGCGCCTCCACAAATGTTGGTATTATCACTCTAATCTCATTATTCTTTGCCTAAATATTGCTATTATTATTTCTTTAATTGTTGATAGTAGTTTACTGCTTAAAATACTACTCTCATTTAGAGATTCGATCGTCTGCTAGTTTCGTACTAACCTTATAATTGTGTACACATTTGTAATATCACCGTCTTCATTACATGTCTCATTGGTCTCATTAACGATTTGTTTGCTTGCTTATGTCAATACCCAACTGGTTTAAATAACATCACAAATTTTATTATTGATATTTCATTATTAATATTCTTATTTGTCTAATTACATAATTCATTTATTTTACTGGTTCTAGCAGACATTTCGTTACTAGCCTATTCTCAATAATGGTCTCATCATTGCGTCATACAGAATGCTTTCTTGTAGCCTCAGCATCCCTATAGCATTCCGCACTATCTTTATAGAAAGGAACATATTGGCGAACATAATTCTTGACACATTCGCAAGATAGGACAGCTAAATACGAAATGCTCTCCAACACACGTCAAGACAACGAGAGCAAACCTCGAATTAATCAAGAATAACAATCATAAGTTAACTCCCTTAATTAATATTCTTGCAGGCTGAGTAAAGGGTTTTACAGATCGGGAATTGTTTGACTAGTAATCCTTATCCCTTAAACCATTCCGATCGCTTAGTCAACCAATGCCTTCTTCTCCGAATATCATATTCTGGAACCCTATTGTGCATTGCAAATCTTCCAATATAGAAATATATCAAGAGCGCTGAGGGACATATTAAAAAATTAGGCTCTGCTCGAATAAAAACGTTACGATAGCAATTATGGAAACGTGCCAGAAATTACAGTAAATTTGTCGTAAAAGTATAGCAGCTGTTATCACTATAGTAGCTCTATATATTATAATAAATAGCTTCAACAAAGAAGGTGGTAGTGGCTGGGGAAAAAAAACTTTAAAACGAACTAAAGTTTATACACACACACACACACAAGCACATAACATATACACACATATTTGCATGTATGTGGATGAATATATATATATATATATTATATATATATATTATATATATATATATTATATATATATGTGTGTATATATTTATACATATATATATATATGTATATATTATATATATATATATATACCCTATACATGTATATACAAATATATGAGCATATATTTATATTATAAATGCTTAGATGTTCATATATATATATATATGTGTATATATAGTGTGTATATGTATATATATATATATTATATATATATATATCAACATATATATATATATATATATATGTATATATATATATATGTATATATATATATATTATATATATATATATATATATATATATATATATATATATATATATATATATATATACATATATATATATATGTATATATTTATGTATGTGTGTGTACGTGTGTGTGTGTATGTGTGTGTGTGTGCGTTTTAAAGTTAATATATTGTAGCGACCAGACAGCTGAATGTAACTAAACTACATAAATACAATTAAATTGCTATATCAAACAAATTATATGTTTTACTTCCAAATAAATCAATTCTGAAGATATTTAAGAGACTTGCTGTATATTGATGTAAGATAAATATTGGTGCAGTTTTGTAGTGACAGCTCGTTTTGTTAAACAATTTTTAAAGATTATCATATTCATTATCGCAATCTTTTGTCTTATTTTACCAGACAATGCTGTCACTGGTGGAGAATTTTTTTTCCTATCTACATATCAAACGTTGCCACCTACAGAAAATCAGAAAAGAAAAACCTGCGTCTAATCTTACTATACTAGAATTTTGAACGAAACCAACTGATTTCACACGTAGTATAGTTGAGTATATATGCAGTCATGTTTATGTATCTGTTTCGATATCGATATCTATATATTCATATTGATAGATAGATAAATAGATAGATAGATAGAAATAGATAGACAGATAGAAAGTCAGATAGATAGAGAGACAAATAGATATATAGACAGATAAATAGATATATAGATAGACACACAGACATAGATTGATAGGTAGATTGGCACACACACACAGACAGACAGACAGACAGACAGATAGAGAGATAGATAGATAGATAGATAGATAGAGATAGATAGATAGATAGATAGATAGATAGATAGATAGATAGATAGATGGACGGACGGATGGATAGATAGATAGAAATATTTTATACTCACACACATACACACGGAACATGCATATACATACATATTTGTGAGTGTCTGTGTGGGTGTGTGTTTGTATATGGAGGTGGTGGCTTAGTGGTAAAGTTATTCAGCTCACGTTCCTAAGGTAGTAACTTATATATGCGCACGCGCGCACACACTGAGTCACGCACACAGACATATAATATATATATATATATATATATATATACATATATACATGCATGCACGCGTGCGTGCGTGTTTGTCTGTGTATGGTATGTGTGTATATGCATGTAAACATAATTTTGAGGTTTTTAATCTGAACTAAACCAAACATATTTTGCTCGTTTTCTGTTTCGAAAGAGCAGGGATACAGAATTGTAAAACGCTATTAATTCTCAGTAGCACTTGTGGTGAAATAGGAACCGTAGCTATTTAGCTGAAGTTTGTTACTGGTGTATGCAAGCTAATATATTAATGAAAATAGGCAGTATCAAAAGTCTTCGAATTAAATATCATAAACCAACACATTCATATTTATCTTAGGACCATGAAAGCATTTAATTAAAAGATGCTTTCTTAATGTTATCTTATTGCCTACCGGTTTATATAATCACAAGTAAGAAGCAATTTTGTGAACTAGGTCAGTCTAGTTTCATTATTAGTTGAAACAACGTTTTCTTTCTCGCTTTGCGAATTGTATTCTTATTCCTTAAATATAATTGATCACAAGATGATATTTCCTGGATTAGGTTATCTCAAACTCTTGGCATATATAGTGCTTCTTAGATTAGAAGATTTTCGGAAGCGAACAGACGTTTGAAAGATTTGTTATAGCTACGTTTAAAAAAACAATGATATTAAACGAAAGCTATGTTATTCTAGTTGAAATATTTATTTATAAGACGAAATTTTATGATTGAAACCTTATGAAAACAATGACGTATATGAGTCCTCCTCCGACTAGTGTGTATCTTAACAATTTCAATTATGAATGCTTTCATAAGAGCAGTGAGCTTACGTACCAACTCTATTATTTATTGTTATTGAACAGCGAAATATTTCTACCACATATATATGTAGATTCAAACTGCTTTCAAAACTTTCGTACTTATAATGAGGCATTTCATTAATGATATATTGCAAAGAGTTGTTTTTTCCTCATGTAATTTTACTTTACAATATCTATTTGCTGTTTCGTTCCCACCCCTAAAAGATCACATCAAATTTTTCAGTCTACAAAACGTATTGAACCCAAATCTAGATTCATTTTCTATAGAAAATTATTGAAATTAATTTATTTTTGAAAAGATTTAGCATTTTTACACTTCGGGGAATTTTGTTTTTCGAGGGAAAGAGAATATAAACTTACTAAAAGACACGTGATGTAATCCTTAGCTAAGGTGTCATGCAAGATAATTAGTTTAAAGTGAGGTGCGTCTACCTGTACTTCGAAGTATCTTACACCGGTACTTTACATAATTAATAGCAAGGAAGTAGATATATTCCCAGAATATGAGAAACATCAAATAAAATTAACCAGGTTTTTTACGGATTTCATGAAATATCATGAAGATGCAGTCGAGGACCTAGTAATTGATTTGTGGGAATCAATCGATTATAGTGTATGTTTAAGGTTTTGACTAAACAAAATTTACTTGTTTTACATCACCGTTTCTTACAGATACTAAATTATTCTGTCTTAACACATGCTTTCCTTGGAGTTTTAAAATTCGAATCAGTTGTCTTTAAATGTCATTTTTGCACATATCACTTAATCATTTTAACCGGAGTTTAATTACTATTAACGTATTATCTTTCCACATAAACACTTTTGTACTTTTATATATCTTTATATCACTTTAGCGATGCTTTGCTTGGATTTTAAAAATTCGAATCTGTTGTCTTTAAATGTCATTTTTGCGCATATCTTTTAATCATTTTAACCGGAGTTTAATATCTATTAACGTATTATTCTTCCACATAAACACTTTTGTACTTGATTCCTTTATATCACCATTCAGGGGAAAAACCGGTTGGCAATTAAGGTGTCATCGTATTATCTTTTCCTAACGTCAATTTGTTTATATTCTGTTCATGTTGCTTTTGAAGGTGAAAATATTTCAGGCTCAACTACAGTAACACCTCTCTTGTACATGACACTTGATATCTGTCCATTAGTAGCTGACTAATTAATTTTTAAACATTTATACATTGGGGAAATAAATAAATGAGAATTATTGATTATAAAACTATTTAACTTACTCAAAACATCTTCACATCAATATTGTTCACTATTTTTAACAACCACTTCATATTTATATTGGTGCTTAAGGGGAGAGCGATTGAAATTCTCCTCATATATACATACGACGTGTACTTCCAAAATGCTCCATTTCAGGAGAAATTTACTGAAATTATTATGCTTCCATGAATCTAAGTATATATTTAGAAAGAATATACTACGAGAATTATGTAAATTACTCTAAATCTGCTTGTGTTACTCCCTCGAGATTTATACTGAATAACCTCTAGACTCTTCTCCCCCAGTACGCATGACTTTTTATTCGCATAATTTGTGTCTATAGCGTCAGACTGACTGATGGATGAGTGCATCACACTGACTTTTGGCAATAAGGCGAATAGAGTAAAATGAAACGAAAGGGAGATTAGAGTGTACTAGCGGAAACATATTGTATATATATTTTTATGTGTACATATATTTTATCCAAGAGCGCGGAAAATTCTATGACAGTGAAACAAATGATTTTACATAGGAGAGTGTGAGTGAGTGAGTGAGTGAGTGAGTGAGTTAATGAGTGAGTAAATGTCTGAATGAGTGATTGAATGTGTACAAGTGAGTATGTGCACCTTCGCTGATTTAACAGTATATTTACGTATATTCTTACTGTTATATTAGTAATTAAATGATGTTATCAACTTCTGTTGATTCGGTCATTTATAAAAACACAAATAAGTTTTCGAATTAAAAATGTTTCTTTGCATTCAGCCACATAGCTCGGTACTCATACATTTTTTTCGAAACCCTGCCTGGAATGTACTAATTGCTGGTCCGGAATATCAAATTCCATCAACCCTATTTGAAAATGCACCTGTTTAAACACTCACTTACCGGAGATATACATATTACTGTGCGCTGTACAGAATCGCAATACAACACATCTTATTGAGAATTATTCTGAGATATGTAAAACTTAACAAATTAAAATAGAATATTCCCTGTCATTCTATAGTAATATAAGCATATTAAAGATATTTAGAAAATTCCTACCTACTTACATAAATATTTAATTTATATTTGAGTTAAACATATAAAAAGTGATGACATAAAAGTTTACCCAGGTATTTTGATGATCAATTGTATTATTAACCTCGTTATTTTGCTTATTTTGTAACTCAATATCATATATAGGCGCAGGAGTGGCTGTGTGGTAAGTAGCTTGTTTACCAACCACATGGTTCCGGGTTCAGTCCCACTGCGTGGTACCTTGGGCAAGTATCTTCTACTATAGCCTCGGGCCGACCAAAGCCTTGTGAGTGGATTTGGAAGACGGAAACTGAAAGAAGCCCGTCGTATGTATATATATATATATATATATATATGTATGTTTGTGTGTGTGTCTGTGTTTATCCCCTCCCAACATCGCTTGACAACCGATGATGATGTGTTTATGTCCCCGTTACTAGCGGTTCGGCAAAGAGACCGATAGAATAAGTACTGGGCTTACAAAATAATAAGACCTGGGGTCGAGTTGCTCGATTAAAGGCGCTGCTCCAGCATGGCCGCAGTCAAATTACTGAAACAAGTAAAAGAGTAAAAGAGTAAAAGAGTAAAGGAATTTTGGGATACATCTCCATCCAAGAATTGTCCGTAACAATGAGAACGAAAATAGTGGTAGTGGAGGACTGTAAGTAGTTAGGAATTTTCTAAATATGTTTAATATTCTATTTTAATTTGCTAATTTTTACGTATCTCAGAATAATTCTCAATAAGATGTGTTCGTATTGCGATTCTGTCCTGCGCACAGTAATATGTGTAACTCCGGTAAGTTACACCTTCACACCTGTGACAAAGTACTACACAACCAGTTAACCTCCCTGAGAGAAATAACTATTGAACGAGGAGGCCCCCAGCGATATCTCTAATCTACGACTGTTACTCGTGAAATATTCCTCCTCAAACCTCAAGTTGGCGTCGAAAGAGAAGTAAATGTTTATTAAATAATATTGTTCTTGAAAACTTAAATAGGTGAAATCGTCAGTGGTAAATTGGTGCTGAATACACAGATCTTGTAACAGGGTTAACATGCTTCTAAAATCAATTAAAGAAAAGCAAATAATTTAACAGACCTGATTAAAAATACTTTTACACATTTAGTCAAGACGAATAACAACGAATCTATTTATAAATCACAGCAAATTCAAAATATTGAATTTGAGAATATGTTTCAAAACAGTATATGCTTTTTGAAAGTTTTGGTCATGAGATCAATAGTTTTATTTTCTTCTCTATTGGTGGACTGAATACGAGATTTGAAAAATGGCTCATATACAAAATGTTACTTGTTAAAGTCGTTTGCCGGGCAAGAGAAATAACTAGAGACGACACATTTTCCAAGTGTTCCTCTGAGTTTATTTTCTAATTGCTTCTTGAAAACTATCAAAATAAGAATTTCAGGATGTCACACATTTTCATGATGAATGATTATTTCCCTAGAGCTAATTGCAATTTAGAGAAATACACTCATTTTCTATTAACTAATTGTATTTGTTCAACATCCTGAATCCATATTGCAAATATTTATGACGTCAAATATGCTACAAATTCCGTAGGGGAAACCGTTCATATAAAATAAATACATATTTGGTTTGCCTGTTCCCCAGTAAATAGAAAAAAGATAGGAAAAAAATAAATATTATAACAATAATACTAACATGGAAGAATAAACATTGCATTTTACACAATACCTGGAACCTGAACTTGAAAATAAGGTTCAAGACGCAAAACCCAATATCATATAATATCAAATTCTCTGCAGCTTTAATCTAAAGTAAATTGAATTAACTCTCATCAGTTCTTTTGTTAATGGAATCCAATCCGTTTTACATGAATTGCCAACTCAATGACTTTTTACGACTATAGACTACTCATTTAATAATAATGATTTATTTCCCAACTTCAAAACCTGATTGTCACGGATTCATTATCTTCCACGCATTCTACTGTATCTGGACATTCGTGTGGTTGCGGAATCTGATACGTAGATGACAGGATTTAAAAATCATTTTAATATAAATTCAATACATTTGCATTATGAGCTTCTCTCTTCGTTGCGAAACATTAAGTATTAATCTTATATATTTGTTACATAACATATAAACACACCATTCACAGTCTAAGAATCCATGAGTCATCAAAAAATATGCACTACGATATTTATCAGTAGAATGGGTATATTAATCGAAGTGGACAGTATTATATATTCAGCAAGTGGTATTATATACCCTACTGAATCTAAAGTTACCTTCTATTTTACCTGTAGCGGTGTGAACTTGGTAGCCACTTTATTATTACTTTATTAATACGGCAATATATATATATATGGAAGATTTATTTATACATATATATATATATCTGTCTGTCTCTGTCTCTATCTGTCTCTGTCTCTCTCTCTCTCTCTTTGTATATATATATAATATATATATATATATATGACAATCTTATATTAGTATTGTGATAAAGATGCTCGTGAAATTAGTCAACAGGACATTATAGCAAATGATACTGTCAAACTTGAAATCAATATATTATATGCAATTTCGTACTGAATAATGATATATTTACAACACCAAAGTGCCTATATATCGTCACTACACTAACTTTGCCTTCTATCTCACATGTCTGAATGCCGTTGACATATCAATAAATATAGCCCAATTTCCGCTATTTAGCAAATACAAAAATTTTGTAAAATACTATTACAAAATTGAAATGTCATATCTGAAGATGTATATTTATATTAATGTATGCTGTATTGCTTTGAGTGGCAAGATTTTTTCTTAAAATAATATAGATTAATGTAATGTATGAATATATTGCTGCTAAACTGTATATAAAGTGTGTCCGGATAGAATGAATATACTGAAGCATAGACGAAGAACCCACTATATGTATTGTGATGATTAAGATTATCTAGAGATCCAGAATTAATAACATTTAACAAGGTGTTACTCGTCTATGGGATTTAACACAGTATTTGGATTTACAGATGAATTGTAGGTTTTCTTGTTTTATTTTCCTGTAGACATGTCCTGTAGCAGTTTTGTTGGATCCTATATGAAGAATTAATCATATCTATACGCGGATAATTTTCTAAAAGTTGTTAAAAATATCGCAAAACACACAAATGTTTTCCTGTATCATCTTATTTATTATAGTCAGATTTCTAATCATGGTAATGTCAGCCTTGGATATTGTTTCTCCAGTATAGATAAAAAAAACTACAAGCCAAATATATTTCAAACGTTAATAAATAAGTAGTTGTACTATGCAAGAATATGCTTCTATCATACAGGGTTATGTTAAAATCTTACATATGACTATAGTTAATCCTATCACTTTATAAAGTCAAGAGAACAGCCAGCATCCATTCGTGAAAATATATGTCATTCAGGGCCATCGAATCGTCTTTTAGTAGTAGCTGTGTCTAAGAGTCAAAGCGCTATACTTTGATTGAGAGAGTAGAATTTCGTCTGAGGGATATGTAAATAATATTTCTCCTACATAGAACAAATTCGCAGAAAATCTTTCCGTTTTTGAACCGTATCTCATGTGCTATTATCTTAGCACAGGTCTGCCATGAGCTCAATGTAACTTAATGACGATGCTTACTACAGTTTCCGTGTTGCATACGTGACTCATATTCCAACACTTACTCCTGGACAGGATGCCAGTCTTTCACAGTGTTAACTCTCCAGTTATTGCCAAACCTCAATTACAGCTGAATAAACTAGAGCAATGTAAATTGAAGTGTTTTGATTCAACAAAACAGCGCGCGAACCATCCAGAAGTCGAAAGAAAAATCTTGCAATTTCGAGTTTGACACCCTAACCACAACGAACCGCAAAATCACGTTTAATCATATTGATTAAACGTTATAAAATACCATAGCGGCAAACAGAAAAATTGATATTTTGAATGAAAAAGGAATTAATAATTTCAAACATGAATACTGAACCTGATATGATAAATTTCTAGACTGCTACCATTCGAAGATTTGTTTAGCTTTTCAAAACGTCAGAAAAATATTTAATGAGAAGATAAAAGATAAAGTTAACAATCAAGATACTTATAAAATTTAACTGATTCGCGCTTTTCTTTCGAAACATAATAGAAAGATACGAGTCCTCTGGGTATTTGTATCTCTTGTGAGTTGATTGAAAAATCAAAAGAAAATGTCGAGTAAGAATACATATATATTTTTTTTTGTTCAGGTAAGAAACCAAAATTTAAAAATCAGCACAAAAAACATTTGGTTATTGTATGCACGTGCATATATATAAATGTAAATATAAATATAAATATAAATATAAATATATATATATATTATATATATTATATTATATATATATATATATATATATATATATATATATATATATATACATATACATATACATATACATACATATACATATATACACATATATATATACATATGTATACACATATATATACCTACATATGTATATACACACACACATATATAAATATACATATACATACATATACACAAATATATATATATATACATATGTCTATATATATATATATATTTACGTATAATATATGTGCGTGCGTGTGTATGTATACATATACATACATTATACATATATGTATATATATATATATATATATATATATATATATGCGTACATATTGATGTTTGTTCTTATGTTGATGTTGAGTTGTAACTAACAGAACTCGTATTAAACTAATGAATTATAGAATATATTTTGTAGAACACATATTGCTGTCTTACAAGAAATGTGCGAGTGACTTCGAAGTATCGGCATGCTAATTCAATGAAATCTCATGTAAATCTATCACTCACTCACTCGCTCCTTCAATAGCTCAATCAATCGATATATACTTAGCTATATGTATATATGTGTGTGAGTGTGTGTGTGAGCGTGTATATGTGTGCATGGGTGTTTGTGCGTGTGTATATATATTACTTTTGTGTTTCCGTTATCCGGCAACTTTCATATATAAATGTACATATGTATATAGGATTATGAACACATATATACGTGTACATCTATGCATGTGTGTATATATATATATATATATGTATGTGTGTGTGTAGTGTGGCTGTGTGTATGTGTGTATTTTGCAGTAAGGTGATATCCGCCTACATTGCATAGAATCTTCTGCAGAAGTTGAACTGTATTTGAAGAGTACGAAAATAATATTAGCGTTACCAGGTAGTTGAATAAAAGAAACCTGAATAAAAACTTTGCAGTATTCCCATGAGTCGGCATTGCCAGAATCCGTGGTACGCTGATTGTTTGTGCTGGTAAAATTGTGTCCGTCATATTCCGTCAATTTTATAACAATCCGTTAAACAAGGTCGTGGGATTTTACTGGGCCAAACTTTTACACATCGTCGAAACAGACGAAAAATCACTTTTGCATAACTTTCCAATAATTTATAATTACATGTAAGTGGTAGGTTTCTGTGTTTACTCTTAATTCTAACTAGAAGCATTCGCTTTATACACAGACCTTACAGATTTCGATTACATTGTATATATATATATAATAATATTTATATATATATATTATATATATATATATATATATATATATATATATATATATATAATATATATATGTCTATATCTGTATATTTTCTATTTATATATTTATATATCTAAGTACATATGTATCTATACAGATATATGTATATATCATCTCTCTCTCTCTCTATATATATATATATACACACACACACACACATCATATATATGTATATATATATAACAAATATATATATATATATATATATATATAATATATATATATATATATATTATATATATATATATATGTTTATAAGTATCCGTATATACACACAGAGAAAATCATATTATATATGCAAACGCATATATATACACGATCAAACTTATATTTAAAGAGCGCGCGCGAGAGACAGAGTGAGAGAGAATATGAGAGAGAGAGAGAGAGAAAGAGAGAGAGAGAGAGGGAGAGAGAGAGTGAGAAAGTAAGAGAACGTGTGTGTGCTACGAAAGATGAGAGAGACCGTTTTGGTGTAACATAAATCAAAGGAATTGTTAACTTTGTTTTTCGCTACCACCCAAATAAACGCATAGAAAACTATGTGTACACACGCATATCCACACACAAGACCACGCGCACGCATGCACACATACACATATACATCTAATAGAATACGGAAACTTGATAGTAATGCATTTATTCATGACACCTTGTGTTTATATAAAGTGTTTATATATATATCTTTAGTTTGTATACATACACACATACGTGTGTTGGTATATATATATATGGGTGTATATGTTTATATATATCATATTTGTATACATATATTTTATATATATATACATATATATATATATGTATTATATTTATATATATATATAGTATATATATTAATATATATATACAAATTGATATATATATATATATTGTATATATATATATTGTATAAATATATATATATATATATTGTATATATATATATTGTAGATATATTGTGTATATATATATTTTATATATATATTGTGTATATATATATGTATATACATATTGTAGATATATTGCGTATATATATTGTAGATATATATCGTGTATATATATTGTATATATATATATATATTATATATATAATATATATATTATATATATATAATACAAATATATATATTATACAATATATATATATATATATATACGCAGACAAACTAACACACATACATATCCACACACGCGCATATATATATATATACATATGTAAGTACATCTTTATAAAGTAAGTTAATATTTTTTGAGTTTGCATCAATACTCGCTTAAATCAGGTGATTTGCTGCGAGGTGTTTCACAAAACGTGATTAATAACTTTATGCTTTCTCCCATGTCTCTTCGCGTTTGATGTTTTCTTACTTTTTAATACTTTTCAAAGTATATAATAGAGAAAAGTGTTAAACACTTTGAAGTAGTCCGTGGAACCTACCTTTAAACTTCTCTGTTATCATTTCCTTTTACGAATATGATGAAAAAAATAAAATAAAATAAAATAAAATAAATAAAATAAATGCCACTGGTTAATAACATCAACAACGACAATGATGATGATGATAATGATGATGATGATGATGTTGATGGTGACTACGACGAAGAGGACGAGGAAGATGATGTCGACCATGGCGCCGACGACCACGACGATGATGATAATAATAACAACAGAAATAATATTAATGATAATAATAATAATAATAATAATAATAATAATAATAATAATAATAATAATAATAATATAATAATAAGAAGAAGAAGAAGAAGAAGAAGAAGAAGAAGAAGAAATCTTTTCTACAAAGGGCGGAAGGCCTGGAATAATAATAATAATTTAAATAATAATGATAATAATAATAATAATAATAATAATAATAATAATAATAATAAATAATAATAAAATAACAATAATAATAATATTGGTGATAATGATGATTATGAGGATGATGAAAATAGTAATGTTTGTCATAGATATGATAAGAGTAATAATATTGATAATGTTAATGTCAAGACTAATAAAACTAACAACAACAACAATAACAACAACAGCAACAACAACAACAATAATAATGATGATGATGAGAATAATAATAATAATAATAACAATAATAATAATAATAACAATAATAATATCGTTCTTATTAGAAATGTATAATCGAGAATAAGTATGAAGCTAATATTGTAAAGAACATGAATAACAACAACATCAACAACAGTTTTCTTTGAACCCTCGAAACTATTTAAGTTTATAAAATAAGTTTGAGTACAGAATATAATAAGAAATTTATATAAAAATGCGTGAAATAATAATTATATCCAAAGAATATTTTTTTTTAAAATCATTTAAGAATATCACTAAAATAGAAGAAAAAACTAATAAGAAAAGAACAGTTTATAAATCATTAAACAGAATAAAACGAGAAAAACACGATGGTTAAACGTAAGGTAATCAGAACGAACGTCGGACTTACGGATATTGGTTTAAGATATATTATTTATCATTTGTTATTTCGCTGTTGTATTTTGGTCACTTTCAAAGAGCCTGTCCTTAAGGTAACTATATATAATAAATCAATAACAGTTTTGTCTGCAACTGAAGATGGCGTTTTCTTCTTTTTTACGTATCTCAATAATATCCAACTATATTATGGAAGTTTTTTTACTGATCAGTATAATACAAACTAATGTATAGGCTGTTTTCTCCCGGAAATTTCTTGAAGCAACTAAAATCCATTGAAAATACTGCGATGTTTTCCAATATTTTCGTTTCCTTGTACTTTGTGGATTCTTATGTCCTAAGGTTGATTCTGTTTTCCATTATGTTGATAAAATATGTAAGAAACTTGTGTTTTAAATGCTTATTGCTCACACATTGTGCTTTGTTGCCTAAATTGTAAATAATATTTTAATAAGAAATGGTTTCCTTCGTATACTATTAGAGAAAAGACTAAACAGATGCATTTACTTCTGGCAACATAGGTGCTGTCTCAAAAAAATATAGAACGACATGTTGTTGGTGGTACATTATTAAAAATCTAACGTGTTGTTTTCTTCAGTTCCAGTACTGGCCTGGAGCAGGTATGAATGTCTTAAAAGGCGTTCGGTGAGAATCTCATAAATTTCATGCTAAAGTGTATTTTAAAATATCGTCTCTATTGAAGAGTTATTTAGCTGTAGATTCTGGTAGATATTTTCTCTCGATGCTTCGTCTCAAAAATTTTAATATTGTATCTAGACGTATACACATCAACACTGTGGTGGCATCAAACGGAGGCGCAAAGACCCACACAAACACGTATATATATACAATGCACTGTATATTCTATTAAGAAAATAATCACTTTATAGATTTAATTTGTTATCTATCTATAGGCGCAGGAGTGGAAGGGTAGCTTGCTTTCCAACCACATGGTTTCGGGTTCATTCCCACTGCGTGGCACCGTGGGCAAGTGCCTTCCAGTATAGCCTCGGAACGACCAAAGCCTTGTAAGTGGATTTGGTAGACGGAAACTGAAAAGCAGCCCGTCGTATATATGTATATATATATATATGCGTGTGTATATTTGTGTGTGTCTGTGATTATCCTCCCCAACATCGCTTGACGACCGATGTTGGTGTGTTTGCTTCCCTGTAACTTAGCTGTTCGGCAAAAGAGACCGATAGTATTAGGCTTATAAAATTAAGTCCTGGAATCGAATTACTCGACTAAAGGTGGTGCTCCAGCATGGCCGCAGTGAAATGACTGAAACAAGTAAAGCAGTAAAAGAGGATATATATATCATGAGCGTCTCTCAGTGTTCGTCTCCCAGATCTGCCTTACTTGCCACGATGAGGAACTGAACGAAGTACTGTATGAACCGGAACCAAAATTAGAAGCACAGAACCACGCCTGTGTCTACGTATACACATCAATTTGTGCGCATATATATATATATATATTATTATATATATATATATATATATATATATATATATATATATATACATACATACATACATACATACATACATACATACATACATACTACATACATACATACATACATACATACATATACATATATAGAGAGAGAGAGAAAGGGGAGAAGAGAGAGGGAGAGAGAGGGAGAGCGGGATTGAGTGACAGCTAGCTACCTATAAATATATATAGAGAGAGATAGATAGATATATAGATAGATATATAGATAGAGATTGAGAGAGATAGAGATAGATAATTAGATAATTAGATAGATGGATAGATAGATAGATAGATAGATAGATAGATAGATAGATAGATAGATAGATAGATAGATAGATGGATGTATTACGTATGTATGATTTGTGCATCATGTCAATGTGTGATAAATAAGGTATTGGTCTTATTGTGTATAATAAACACACAACCTCATCATCATCATCATCATCATCACAGTCATCATCATCATCATCATCATCATCATCATTACCATCATTGTTGTATTTAACTGGGAGAATTTAGCAAACTCTCTTCAAGACCATTCTCCATAAATTTGTCACTAGCTCTTCATGCTTTTCAAATTTGATGTCTCGATTAGAAACTTGAGCTATGTAAAGCTTGTGATGCGTGCATTAGACATATTACTCTGAGGGATAACTGACACAAAATTCGCTAAAATTGTTTATTTTATCACAGTATTTCGAGTATGAAAGTTAATATCGCATATGAAGGAAAGAAACAACTATTCATACGAAACCTTTAATTCCTCTTAGGTTTCCAAAAATCTCCCTTAAGAATCTCATCAATGAAAGTTGTTTTTTTTTTTTTCTGTTTATTGTGGATATATATATATATTGAAATTAGAATAAGAAATCAATATCTATTCAAAATTTTTCTCAGTATACAAAACACAGGCACACACACACAAACATACATGCACACACGCACACGCACAAACACGTACAGACGTATATCCGCATATATATATATATATATATATATATATATATATATATATTCATAGATAAATAGATAAATCTATAGATATCGATATGTGTGTGTATATATATATATATATATATATATATATGTCCATGTGTTGGTGTTTGTGTGTATGAGTGTATGTATATGTATGAATGTATACGCATATATATATCGTAGTGGTTCAGAGTATAGTGTATTGTGATATTCTAGTTCTCATATTTTATATAAATGCAGGTGTATATCCGTATACATACATGTGTTTGTATGTATGTGTGTATGTGTGTGTTTGTGTGCGTGTGTTTATATATATATATATATATATATATATATATATATAAATCGTACATATATTGCTTGTGTATGCTGGTAAATATTGAAAAATATACATAAATCTACATACGTATGCAAGTGAGTCGATAAGAGTATATACGTTTTATGTGTTTGTGTATCTGTGGATGCGTATGAATGTGTACTGGTGTGCTGTGTTTTGTTTTTCGAAAGGCATATAATTCAGAAAACTATGTCTTTTCGTCTATACTTTCTTTCTCTCACAATTCATCGATTTCTCTACTTACACAATGTTACAATGTTATATCCTCACTGGATATATAAAATAAGTGAGAACGAAGTTATTTTCAGAAGACAGGTTTGTGTGACCAACCAATAGACCGTCAAAAATATTTCCTGCGAAAAACACATCGCAACAAACAAAACATGTCATTTTTCACTCGTTATTGTAAGAATAATGGAAATATTTACCGTTATTTATAATTTTTTTCATTGTTTGCTGATATATATTTGCTTTCGAAACAGTACAAGTGTAGGGGATAACCAGCTCAGTTTATTGATTAAGGGATACAATATTTTTTTTACAGGGTATATTTTTGTAAAAGGAGCTTAATATTGTTTTATAATCGCTTTGTAGCTTTCTGTAGGGTTTTGGGTAGTTTTCAGTTTAGGATTTGTTTGTTTTTTTTCTGACGCGTGTATCTGCTTGCGAGAATGATGTTGAATGACTTGGTCAAGATGGTGTTTAAATCACCCGCGATAATCGAGTAATAATATATTTCTTTACTGCCCACAAGGGGCTAAACACAGAGGGGGCAAACAAGGGCACACAAACGGATTAAGTGGATTATATCGACCCCTGTGCGTAACTGGTATTTAATTTATCGACCCCGAAAAGATGAAAGGCAAAGTTGACCTCGGCAGAATTTGAACCCAGAACGTAGCGGCAGATGAAATACGTATTTCTTTATTACCCACAATGGGCTAAACACAGAGGGGACAAATAAGGACAGACATAGGTATTAAGTCGATTACATCGACCCCAGTGTGTAACTGGTACTTAATTTATCGACCCCGAAAGGATGAAAGGCAAAGTCGACCTCGGCGGAATTTGAACTCACAACGTAACTCAGACGAAATACGGCTACGCATTTCGCCCGGCGTGCTAACGTTTCTGCCAGCTAACTGGTGCGAACAGCCGGGAGTATAAAAACTAATCGGCTTCTCTATCAGGAGTACAGGAAGTGTGGAATCATCTACAAGTATTATACCTGTGGTGACACAGAAAATGGTTAATTCAGATAATACTGAGATGAATGTAATACAGATTAATCAGTCAGCGGATTAATCAAATCAGAGAGTTGGATACATTAAGATTTTTGAAGGAAATGGAAATAGAGGAGTATGATATTGACCCATATCGGGTGTGATAGTCGTTCATATCATGTATTATGTGCTGTAGAAAATCTTCAGAAAAAGGTCTGCCGGATGCTATTTTGTTGTGTGATTGTTCTTTAAATGAAAGCATTCCTCGTCCCGTAAGTTAAGGTAAGTTAAGTTAAGTTTTTGGCTCAAAAAGCAAAAAGCAAGGCCATGTAGGGGGACATGGAGTTATGTACAGGGTGGTCTTCATGTAAAGAGTTCAGGCCATTTCCGGTCAAGGGAGACTTTGAACCGAGCGCTCGTCGGCATCTTCACTATCTCGTCCGCCAGCTTATTCCACGGATCCGCAACCCGGACGGAGAAATCCCCTCTCCTTCGATTGAGATGAAATCGTCGCAGATAGAGCTTTTCGGAGTGATCCCGCAGCCGACGCTCTGGAGCAGGAGTGAAGAATAGCACTTTGGAGAGGTTACACTTTCCCAGACTCGAACACATAATCCAGTGATATTATCTACATTTTCTAATATATTCTTATTCAAAACGCCAAAATTTTACTTCAGGAATTTTTCGCTGTAAATCCGTTTCAATATTGGGTTATCCAGTTATAATATTCTTGACAACAATTTCTATTCAACGATAGAAATTCTCCTTCTCCTCCTCAACCTCCTCTCCATCCTCCTCCTCTCCATCCCTCACACACACATGAGTATGTGAGTTAGTGATGAGTGAGAGAGAGAGAGAGGGGGAGAGGGTCAGCGAGGAAGAAAGAGAAGGGGATAGAGAGAGGGATAGAGGCAGAGGATAATCTGAAATAGAAGGTAAGACAGATGAATTCAAATTTGACGACGTCATTATTAGCTATTTATTGCAGGCATCGACTATGAGAGGATATACTAAATTGATAGCTAAATTGTGTTTTATCTTTAAGGAAACTAGCCCTAATTGTTGAGTCGAGAGATTAACTAAATTGTTAGTAGATACAAGATTTTGAAGAGTTAAAAAATAACAGTTTAGTTTCAAGAGTTAATCCTGAAATATAGACTACTTTGGCTCCTCAAATACAATGGCTTATCAAATACACCAACACTCTCTTCACGTTTATTATAGACCCTAACAAATACACACACAAAAACATCCGAACAAAAACCTACACAATTATGCACGCATACACAAATAGACTGACACACGGTTTTACACACTTGATATATAGATACGGATATAAACATCACGAGAATAAAAATACACACCTGATATTTATGTGGAATAATCTGTTATATATGCTAAAAGTCTAAAGAAAGAATTGGTGATTATAATTCTTTACTTCTATTTGAAAATACTGGCTTGTTTTGCAAGAAAATTTTATCATTCATATGATCGAATA
>NC_043008.1:16232859-16252859 GCF_006345805.1 Octopus sinensis
GCATTTGTATGGTTGTTTGGCCTCTTAGATAAATAAAAAAAACGACAAAAAAAAAGTATCTCAGTAATTCCGAATTGTTTTGTTTCTCACCAATTGAAAGTAAGTTCATTTCAAATGCTTGCTATGCAAGCCAAGTCTATTAAGAAAAAAAAATAAACATTTCACCTATTTACCGTCGGTCGTGAAATTCTCGTATCTGTAATTGATTATTAGAGCCCGCACTCTCATAAATACGATTTGTAATGAATTCTGAAATATTTTATCTTAATAATTGCACATATATTATATATATTTCAATTGCAGACGTTTTCTGCACCGAAAGGCAGAGAAGTGTAGTTTAAATTTTTTTTTTCGTTCTGCTAATATTCACACTGTATGATTTACGAAGTATTCTAGATGTTAATTCTCCTCATTACGGTGAACTGGTGCAACTACACTCTTTCAGTACTTATAGTTCTTCCTTTACAAAGCTATTTAGAACATATTCTGTTGCTCAAATTTATACCATATATAAAGCTGAAACTTTACCAGTGAACTCGTTGTCTGTAGTCTATGATTCTACGTTCTCTACTGCGATATGCAATATTTATTGTATCGTGTCTCAGAATTGTAACGGATTGTGCTTCATAATAAAAATATCTTTGCCTATAGAATTTGAATTCCAGTTCTTCCTCATTGCACGCCTACGTTCTACACATTGCATAGTCCAGAACGATGGCAAAGAGATAAGGTGCTAGCGTGTCGCCTTGTAATACCCCGGCTTTGACTTCAAAGTATTCTGTCTCTCCATCAGGAGTGATTACTTTCGCTCTGGTGTTCTCATACAGCTTACTTATTGCTATCAGAATTCTTGGAGGAATATCATATGCTTTACGTATCTACATCATCATTCCTCTAAGTACTGAATCGAAAGCCTTTTTAAAGTCTACATAAATGATAGCTGTCTTTTTATGGCTCTTGACTCCCTCTATCAGTGTTCTAAGTGCATAGGCAAAGAAGTAGACGGCATCCAGCAGTAACAGTAACTGACCTAGATTATGCTGATGTCAGAAAGGACAGATCATGCACAGGAGGTGCTGAGGAGATTAGAGCAGGAATCGAGGCAGATAGGATTGTACTGTAATGCAAACAAAACAGAGCTGCAAGTATCCAATCATGAAATACCTGTGTCGGTGAATCACTGAAGGTAGTTGAAAATTTCAAATACCTTGATGTAAGGATACAAAGTATTGAAAAAGATATCGTAGCAAGGAAAGCTCTTGCCTGGAGTGCATGCCATATATTAAGAAAGGTATTGAGTTCAAAGTTAGTAAAGGAATTGAAAGGGAGTTTTGTCTGGCAGCAGTGGAGTCTGGTCTTCTATACGGCGTTGAAACATGAACGTTCAGTAAAGCATTGAAGACGTAGTTGGACGGTTGCTATACGAGGATACTTAGAATGCCATTCAATGTCTCCTGTGTAGAACATGCTTATAAACTTCCTTCTACTTAATTTTAGTCGTTTGTTACGGCATCGTTGAAGGAATTTAGATCTTCACTATGTGTCACTTTATGTTACTGACATCGTGTAAACTGTATGAAAACTAGTAAAAATACACCTTATACAGGTATCATGAAATGATATGAAATCCTGTATAATTCTGAGCGTGAAGGTGTGCATAAGACATTCATGTACTTTACTCATTCGTTCCTTGTAGAAAGGTGACATAAAGCAAGGTGAAACTGGTAAAAAGAAGTTGCAAAATATTATGACATATATTGAGCTGCTGATAGCCAAGTGCCTTCGAACTGCAATAATCTTTCCCTCAATATGTGAGAGGCATTTTTTATCCCCTATATGTTTATTAATAATAATTGTTATTTTATTTTAACTTTCGTTAAGTATTAACTTGTCCTTTCTTTTTGCCGTCAAACATACTGCTTGAATGCTACCTTCTCAGAGATAGATTTACTACTGCTTTATGTTTCTGCATATTTCGCAATAAAGATATTTTGAAAAAAACAAAGAATTATTGTTTGTTTTTTTTCTCCTTTTTGTTAACCTTATTGATCAAGAGAGCCATGTTGTTGCTAGGCATCATGATGATTTAATCTATAAATAAAATATTGTTTGCATATCCCTCTTCAAAAATTATTAGCAAACAAGCAATTTCAAATAAAGATTTATATTCTCTGAATACAAATGCTGAGGACTTAAATCAATTAAGCTTTGTATCACTTTCAAAAACAAAAACATTATAAATTCTAATTTTATGTATCATCGTATAGTTTCTGTCTTTTATTATATTTTTATTATGCGATATTTAAAAATGGAGTTCTTGTTTTTTTTTGAGCAGCTATAGGGTTTGCTTTTATTAACATGATGTTATTGCCATAATGAATTTCGAAATAAAATCATTTATAAATTGCATATTATATACGAATATGTATATGCATATATATATAATATATATATATATATATATATATATATATATATATATATATATATTATATATATATATAATATATATATATATATATCTATATATATATATATATATATATATATATATATATATATTATATATATATATATATATGTATATATATATATATAATATATATATGCATATATATATATAATATATATATATATATATATATATATATATATATATATATGTATATATATGTATATATATATTTACGTATGTATACGTAATATCCACACTACTGAAGATATGTCTTCAACGGTATTCTGTGTTGGGTAAAGAACAATATGAGTGAATTTACGAGATTCTGATAATCATCAACATAGTAGTTTGTCAAAAATAGATTACATTGTCAAATGTGAGCAATGACT
This sequence comes from Octopus sinensis, assembly GCF_006345805.1. Taxonomy (NCBI): domain Eukaryota; kingdom Metazoa; phylum Mollusca; class Cephalopoda; order Octopoda; family Octopodidae; genus Octopus; species Octopus sinensis. Next base: position 16,235,704 of record NC_043008.1, read on the forward strand.
GCCTGAAAAATAATATACACACATAGAACTAATAGAGAGGGTGTTCGATGATTATATGTAAATTCAATCTATCACAAAGCAGAGTGTATATGGGAAAAGTGAAATATAATACATACATGATTTCACTGCTTTTGCAACTTTATAAACTGTCATAACGTTGGCTACTTCTACAAATCTTAGGATTACTGTTATTTTCAAAGATTTCGTTAGACATTGTAGATCATTTGAATGAATTGTAAATCGACTGAAAAAATATTCTAATATACATTCATAAGTTAAAACTTATAGCTTTGAAGCAAAAAACGTCAATCTCTAGCCACCATAAAGGGGAAAGTGAAAGAGGTTTGTAATATTATTATAAAAATCTGTTTTGTAAAAATCTTTGTAAAGATACGCCGTATTTGAAATGATTAAGAGGAACGTACTACCAATACGAAGTTCCAAGATATTTTCTTGAGTTTCTCAAAATGTATCTTAGTTAGATAATATATACTAGTTCAGAAGTTTTAAAAGAATGGAAACTAATCGTTTGCCGCCGAGTTTAGTAAGAAAATTTGACAATCATTCGATTTGCGACTCAACTGGATTTCTTGAATGAAATTAGTCAATGAATATTTCTGCTTCTCAAAAAAATCGTAACACTAATTATAGGTACCCGTTTATCTTACGAATTAATTAATTTTACATGTTGCTATATATCAGGTAAACGAGTAACTATAAGTTGTGTTAACATTTTTTTGACAAGTAGAAATATTCATTTACTAATTTCATTCATGAAATTTACTTGAGGCGCAAATCGAATGATTGTCATCTGAAAATTTCGTATATATGTTACCCCTTAAATAAACCCAATAAATACTTCTATTATTTTTTTCTAAATTTTCAGAAGGAATGTAAAACAAAATTGAACTCTTCTAAAATCCCAGAACTAAGACTATATATTCTTCCATTTTAAAATCAGAAAGCATTGTAATTCTATCACAGCAGATGTATCCTTCCATCCTTTGCTGACCCGTCACATATTTCCATTTCACAAAATTGTTCAATATAATTAGCACTGAATATTTTGCTACATGTATGCTCCAAATCTTCTTGGTACATACGTTATATCTTTTGATACTACGGGAAAAATTTCCACCTGCTCAAAGCAAAGGAATATCACTTGATGCAAATAATACAGCTATATTTATCTTGCATTCCAACATATCCGCATTTTCGATAGTATTATCAGTTACCCTCAATATAAATACTATTTTTCTCCTGATCAAAGTAATTTAAATTGCATTTTGAATATCTCTTGGATTTTATTTTAGTGTTTTTGCCTTTTTAGTGCCTTAAATCTTACCAAAGAGAATATTGTTCAAATTCATTCCATTTTGTTTTCTACGATCCATATAAGACCATAATATTGTATATATGCATTTCTCATGAGGCGGTACATAGTCGATTGGGATATATTTTACTGAGAATTCTAGAATGTAAACTGAGTAATCTGAACCTAAATATTGATAAATGTGCCTTGAGTACTCTTAGTTTATAATTAAGATTATATATGCAAACAATGCATAATATAAAATAATTAAACGCATAAGTCTGATTATACCTGCAAAATATCAAATATCAAATCTCCCTGAAACTGTGATTTGGAATTTCTATGCTCAAATACAAATTAACCAATATATCGTACAAATATTTCCCAGGTGACTGAGATTTAGAAAATCTTCACATTACCATTTCTCGCTTAATCAATTTAAATTTCCTAATACATAGCTTCAATTTGATTCCAGTGAATAATTCAACTCTCAAAATTCTTGAGATTCATAATACACTATTGCTCAAAAATCATTATTGCGCACCTCCAATACACAACCGCAGACATATATTTTCTTACGTTTTCACTATCAATGAACCGTTATGACAAAAGTATTAAGATGTTCGCAATCATTTTACAATCATGTAATTCATTTGGTTAGCTGGAGGACTTGTCATCAGGTGGATGATATCTACGTAAACTAATATACGATACCCATGCGCGCTATCCAGCGCGGTCCACCATGATTACAACCACAAGTCCCCGGCCTCAATCTTCCAACAATACCCTCGGGCCCGGCAAAGAATTTGAACAAAGCACACGCTAATGAACTCATGTACACACCCATATACCCCAACATGGAGGTCTCACAGCACCCCCAACATATCAAAACAAACAATGCGCATGCGCGATATTAAACATAAAACGGCGGCAATTTACCCGGCGCACCCTGTATGTATGTTTGTGTACATATTTTTTTTTCTTTTACTTGTTTCAGTCATTTGACTGCGGCCATGCTGGAGCACCGCCTTTAATCGAGCAACTCGACCCCAGGACTTATTCTTTGTAAGCCCAGTACTTATTCTATCGGTCTCTTTTGCCGAACCGCTAATCGACGGGGACATAAACATAGCAGCATCGGTTGTCAAGCAATGCAAGGGGGACAGACACAGACGTACACACATACATGCACACATACATATATACATATGTACGACGGGCTTCTTTCAGTTTCTGTCTACCAAATCCACTCACAAGGCTTTGGTCGGCCCGAGGCTATAGTAGAGGACACTCGCCCAAGGTGCCATGCAGTGGGACTGAACCCGGAACCATGTGGTTGGTAAACAAGCTACTTACCACACAGTCACTCCTGCGCCTATATATATATATATATATATATATATATATATATATATATGTAAGTGTGTATATAATATATATATATATATATATATTTGAAAGGAAGAAAGTAAAGAAAGACTGATGAATGAAAAACTTTTTTCTTTTATTCTTCTATTTGTTTCAGTTATTTAAATGCGGCCATGCTAGAGCACCTTGTTTAATCGAGCAATTCTACCCCAGAACTGATTCTTTGTAAGCCTAGTACTTATTCTATCGGTCTCTTTTGCCGAAACCCTAAGATACAGGGACGTCAAGAAACCAAGATCGGTTATCAAGCGATGGTGCGGAGACACAGCCAAAATGACACACACACACACACCACATACACTCACACGCCACACACACAGACACACATTTGTCAAGCAATGGTGGGCTACAAACACAGACACACAACCATATATATGTATATGTATATATGTATGGTAAGACCATATAACGTCATATATATGTATGAAAACCTGCATGTTCCACTAAAGCGAACCTCACTATAATAACGTAGCCGTTTAGTTGTAATGGAACAGTTCGTAAAGCTAGTAGGAACGTTTTGGGGTTTTTATATATAAAGAGATATAAAGATATGTGGCCTGAGATGCAGGTCAGATTTCTTGGTGAGGACGAATGCGATTGGTGTAGATATTACCATAGAGATTGAAATAATTGACTTATATGTATATGTTCGTTTGTATTTGAATATATTGTATGTATGTGTATTGTTACTTTTGCTTATAGCCTGTGTATTGTATATGAATCTTTAGTTTTGACTTCTTGCATCTTTGCATTCTGTTTGTATTAATAATGCTGCTGTCAATAATCTGTTTTTGTGTGTATCTTCGTGGAGTATAGATGCCTTCTCCATTACTCTTTCTTATGATTTTTGATTTGTGTTGGGTGACGTATGGCACGGCAAATGCTACAAACAGTAAGTGCAAAGTGACCTGGAACATTAAGTCGTACTTGTATGACTGAGATAAATGATGCAGCAGTGCAGTTTATAGCTACCTGGTTTCCAATTGGATTTATAGGCACATGATCATTACTAGCATATTTATAGTTTTACATGCATTTTATCTCTTCGAGGTCAAAAGATTTTATTTTGCAACTGTGTTTTGGTAACATAATATTAATGTTTGCGTAATGACAATTTACATTCCGTTTAATGAGGTTTTAGATCATATATTCATCTATAGAGAAGCGACTACGCATTTCAGTCAAATAATATACATTGTTTTTTTTGTGTATCTGCAATAAGTCCAGTTCAACGTAATAATATTTTTTATTGTAGGTTGTGTTGCGATATTCAATGGTTTAAACTGTTACGTGGAACAAACGTTAAGGATTAAGATGAGGAGAATATGAACATTTGTTTATTACTATGTTGGTCGGACAGTATCTAAGTGTCCTTTTATGTCGGTGTTTTAGCAATAGTATTTATATATGAATGGAAATTCGGGACTTGTGTCACTATATGCATTTATTAGTGTTTTTGCAGCAAACACTAGCAATATCCTCTTAATTTTCAGAATTCATGTAAAGTGTTTTTTATGTATTTCTCTTGAAACATCACACAAAGAGGCATTTATCTTTGTATTCATTTTCGGGACACCAGTTCAGTTTACATCAAGTCCTTTGAGACTTCCCATCTGGCAGGAAGAGTAGACGACCCGACCAACAGAAGTGTCGTTGCTGCAATACGATGACAATGTTAGGTAGCTACCTTTGAGCCAGTACCTAATTGGTTGGTGAGACTGAATCCACCCGCTATACAAAATCAGTCTCAATCTGCGTGGGTGGAATGCATTTTGAAGACGCTCTTGTATTGAGCAGATGCTCCAAATCTTGTGTCCTAAATTCGCATGCTGTTACACGTTAGCTCTGTTAACCATCACCTTGTTGTGCACCGTTAGCTTACTGTTCACTTAGACTCTCGTTGGCAGCATGGGTTGTGTTGAAGCCAGTTTTCCACTACATCTGTTCATCAGAGTCTATAAAAAATAAGCTATAATGGCTTGAGGTGAAGTATGCAATGTCTAAGACTGCATCCAGTATATAATAGTAACTTTAAGGAAGTGCTCAAAACTTAAGCCTAACATTTTTTTGCCATCTTTTTGCCTAACCCTAACCCTAACCCGTAATAATCTTTTGTGAATCCGTTTATGAGGCGTTGCAATTGCTCTTGTGAATGCGCGCCAATGTCATTTGCAAACATCATGTGACTGACACTCATTTTGAATATATTTCTTTACGCCGTCAGTAGTGACAAACCGGGCTGTGGCCCAGTTGGTGATGTAAGACGTTAAACACTATCGGTTGGTACAACAAAGGTGTATTGTGGTTTGACAGCTAAGAAGATACTAAACTGTATAATTCCACTGCATCTGCAAATGGGAATGACTTCGAGACTTGCTTACTTGAAATACATAATACCGGACATGGATTCAGTCAAAATATAAATTTATATATGCACCCCACCCACCAAACACATACGTATACATACCAGTGTATCAGTTTGTGTGTATCTTGTTTTCGATCGCATAATGTTCTTGAATTGATAAATTGCTCATATTGTGTGTGTGTGATGGTCATTTTAGAATGTTCACATAATAGGCCTCTACAGTCTATAGATATAAATATAGATATATAACTGACACTCCGTCCGTTACGATGACGAGTGTTCCAGTTCATCCGATCAACAAAACTGCATGCTCGTCAAATTAACTTGCAAGTGGCTGAGTACTTGACGGACAGGTGTGCACTTAATGTAATAGTGTGACACGGGATACGACGAGAATGGATCTTCGAAATACAGACACCACTTATTTTTGAAAGTTTAGTGGATGGAACGGGAAATATACGCCAATAATAGTAAAAGCACTTCTCAGACTTTTAAACCTAAAGCTAAAAGTAAAAACATAGTCGGATTGTAAATACACAATTTATCTTCCCCACCTAAATCTGTCTATATTGTATGGGCCCTTACCAAGCAAACGAACACCATTTCGTTAATTTAATAGAACAGCCATTACTGTATACAATACTATCTGTTTCTTGTAGCAAGTTAATTGTAGTTGAAGATAACCAATTTTGAATAAACTATATATTATAACTCACATTAAAATGTATGAATTCAAAACGGATTAGTTGATTATAAAAAAAAAAATTATGAGTATGCTTTTATAATGGTTAAAAGAAATACAAGTGTGATTATTTGGTTTCAATTCCAAAATAGATTAGAATTGTCGTAATGTCACAACGTATTTGTTAAACTGTATTGAAATAACTAAAGTAGAAACAACTTAAGCTGTAAGAGTTCACACAATTGCTAACTTATCGTAAACGAAAAGCAAATAAAAGAACCGAATTACATACATATACATTAAATATTGTTTCAGTTTGAATTTAATCTCCCTACACAAAAAAGTACTTTAAGAGAAGTATATAATATAGTAAAGTATGAATAATATCATATGACATGTATGTGTGTGTAGTTATATATATATGTATATATATATATATATATATATATATATATATATATATATATAATATATATAATATATATAAATAAATATATATATATATATAAATAAATATATATACACATATATATATGGTATAATATAATAACAGTTTGTAATTATATAACGCTGTTCCATTACGTTTTAACAATTATTTATTACTAAATTTTAAATTATAAACTTTATTTAGTATTTCAATTAGGCATGTTAGTTTGCATAAAAAAATATGGCAATAAGTGTCAGCTTAAGATTAGAGAGACGGCAACATTTTTGAGGAAGGCTAAAGAATAGTAATTAAACGGATGAGTTAAATTTGCAGAAGTAACAAGAAAATCTATTGTATAGATGACATTTTAATTTTCGAGGATCTAGAAATGAAATTGAAATTTGTAAATTCTTATAAGATAAAAGAAAATATTATTATATGTATATATATATATATATATATATTATATATATATAAGAATATCACGGTATAGAAAACATACAGAATATCCACCTTAATTTAGAAGCTATTATGAAGAGCAAAGAAATATATATGCACTTTGATATATATTTATATAATAATATTTAGCTAAATATTGCCTAATTTGTAAGCAATCATCTAATGCATCTTAATTTTCTCGAATATAAAATATACGTATATACATATTCATATACGTATGTATGTATGTATGCATGTACTTCTTAATCTGAGCGGAGGCAATGTGAGCAGTAGCTAAAGGAACATTATGAAAATCCACACGGAAAGATCAAATACATACATATATTCATATATTCATTTATATCTACAGAACAGATATAAAGTCCGACGTTTAAAAATATAATAATATATAAATAAATAAACATCATATAATATATAATATATATAAGTATATAAGAATCAATGTTGCATACAAAACACAATGAATTTACGTATGTATGTATGTATGTATGTATGTATATATGTATGTATGTATGTGTGTATGTATGTATGCATGTACATTTCTGTGTATTTTAGCGTGTCTGACTGTAATCTAAGATAATGAATGAGGCGAAAGCTTTTTAAATCTACTTATATTTATTTGCCCCAAACCTATGTGACGCTCGTAGGCCACTCACCGTTTATGTCTAAATGCGATTCTCAAGTCATCGATACTTTTGGCTTAGCCTGTTGCACTGCCTTCCCACATATACGGCGGTAATATGGTTAACAGGCAGTTCATACAAAAGAATGCTTTGTCTGCTATGGCATTTGAAATATATGCACGATATAATTTTCAAAATTGCTATGTCTTCACTATGAATATATGTTCACGGCAATGCAGTCATTATAAGCTATTTAGTAGGAACAATATAGTAATCCAGTTTTCATATAATTTTCCTTACGCCGATCTCTATTAATATGATCTTTCATGCAATAATCTATTTAATAATGGTATCTTCCAGGCTCACGAGCATTTACTTCAGCCCTAAGAAATTTAAACGTTAGGCATATGATTATAATTTTTTCTTGTTTCTCAAATGATGACAGCAGGATATTCGAAACTTTAATTAATGTCTGAAGAAATGTTAATTAGATATTGCTTCGGTACCTATTCTTATATAGTAATTTACTTCACCGAATTCTTCAATACATGGCTACATTCTTCCTTTTCCCCATTCTGATAATAAAAGCCCTAAAGCAAGAGCAATTCTCTTACACAAATATGTCGCCGTTTTGAGAGATGGCTTTCATGGCATGTATGGCCAAGTACTACACTTCCAGGAAAAAATACCAAATCCTTCTTTAAAAGTTGAAAAAAAAAACAGCCATCTCGTATTCACGTAAGCGAACAACCAGCACGAATTCTTCATTGACAGACAAATCTGTTATACACCAACTAAATTATACGGCAATAAACATCTATTAGTTGACTGGTTGCCTGGTATTTTGAGCAACATTTCGAATTCTGGCACAAAGACAGCACTTTCGAGGGAGGGGTAAGTCGATTAAATCGACCCTGTGTTCAACTGTTACATATTTCATCGATCCCAAATGGATGGAAGGCAGAGTCGATCTTCGCAGAATTTGACCTCCAAACGTAAAACAACTCTTAATCTTACAGCCTAAAATAAGGCGGCAAGCAGGCAAAATCGTTAGCATGCTGGGTAAAATGGTTAGCAACGTTTCGGCCGTCTTTACGTTATGAATTAAAATCCCGCCAAAGTGACTTTGATTCAAATCTATTGGCGGTCGAGAAAATAAGTACTAGTTGAGAACTCTGAACTTGCAGGCCTTACGCTAAAGTTTGAAGTTAATATTATTGCCTAAAATATTTGATCTATAATATTTTATTATAGATCAAATATAATACGCCACTCTCTTCACGCCACTGTACGCCACTCTCTTCATAAGTCAAAATATATTATAATTAATGCAAAACTTCTTCTGAGACATTATACTATGCACGATATACAAGTTGTATACAATTCATGCAATTAAGCAGATTATCCGAAATAATAAATTATCAGGATATAACCAGGTTATAATTTGTTTACATAACAAACTTCAACTTAATTCAGTCACTTTTGTTACACGTTCAGTCAACAACAGTAAGTCAATATGCGCATATACATAACTCAATCTGCCATGTGTTGAAAATAAAATATTCATCTTCCTGAAATCACACTAAGAATTCTTAAAAAGTTAAAGATGCAATATTAGTGGTGGCTCCTCGTATGTCGGAATTTCAACCGTGTTTCGTGGTCTGCTACCAAAACCGCTCCTTTATAGAATCCAGTTAGCTCAAGACATCATTAGGAGGAACCACGTCCGGTTTCGGCCCCTACTCCTCTACCCTTTTGACGGGGCGACCCCGCTCTTTCGGAGGTGTCTTCAGCTCTGGTGTTGGGTGCATATATTCTTTGTTCTTCTTTCTTCCGTTCCTTGGCCTCTTCGATGTAGCGTCAACGAGTGTCAGCGGGTGACTGACTGACTTGTCAAATCTTTTCCCTTTAAATAAAAAAAAAACGAATTGCATATTTGAGATGCGTATTATCATAGTTATGATACATCATTACTTACCTCAATAGCAACTCTAAAAACCTCACATTACAACCTGTTCATAGAAAACTATTCCCATTAAAACGAGATCACATGTGGTCGTATCATATATTTAATACAATCGCACGCGATCCCATTCTTAAAGAGTTAGACAAACCATTTATACATGCAGCACAATAGAACATAAGGGATTGACAACAAGTCACCGTTTGAGAGGCAAGATAAGATTTTATTTACAATGAAGTAAGGTTAGAAGTGTATGGGAGCATGCAACACGTGTTTGTGTCTGTGTGTTAGTGTGTGACAGAACAATGAATGTGGTTGACATAGAAAAGTACCTGATGGTGGAAGATAGCAGTCTTTGGTTGTTGAGCGTACATTGGCATAGTGGTTAAGGAACCATTGTATCATTTTGTTGTTTAGCGCTGTCTCTGGAGCTAGTTCTTACAAGAACTAAAGACAGGTAATTGATTTACTGTTTATGAGGTACACGAGGTGTAAGAGTTTCATATCAAGATGTTGTGTCTCAGAGCTGACATCTGTTGAATCGCTTGTTGCGATTATCTTTCTCTTGATATGAATATACTCCAGTTATGTTAACTGTAGCCGTTTTTTCCGTGGTGATATTTTCACCTAACCGCTATAGTTGAATCTGTGATAGTCTTGTGTACTATTTAAAACTTCGTAGCTAGGGACGATGTTTGCTTGGTTTTTGTTCCTCTTGATATAGATTCCTGCAACCGTTTTTCCGTGGTGTGGTTTTCACACAAACAGTATGAGTTGGTTTTGTAGCCATCTTATGTACGAGCTAAATATTCGTAGGTAGCGACGGAGTTGGTGATGCCGTTATGTCTGGTTATATGGTCTCCGACCAGGACCTTAAAAGGTCTTAAGCCGACAGACGAGCTCTGTGGTCAGAGACTTAGCTCTGAAACGAACTAAAAGCCTAAGACGAATATTTGTCTGAAAAACCCTTGTTTTATAAGGTTTATATGGCTCCCAATGAACTTCAGAAATGGAAAGCTGTGGTTGGAACTATGCTTGGAACTATGGCGCGAAAATAAGCGGAGGCAAATCGCGTCAAGTGATAACCAGCGGTGCGAACGTAGTAGGGACCAACGTGTCAGCTAATCGAATTAGTGTTTACAACAATGTTGAACTAGCCGAAGATGTTTGTAATCTCGACCGAGGTTATTCTTAATACTCTTCTCAAACAGTGAAGATAGCAATGAGAGACGATATTGCTACACCATCATCGAAGTATCCAGAGACTTGGACACATATGAGAACAGGTGCTATGAAAAGACCATAATAACATTATCGTACCTACTTTGTGCATCGGATAATCACAAACACGTAACCACTAGGGAAATCTAACATTATACTTTGGCAAAAACTATATTTATCTAGCTTGGCTGAACCACCTTCAGCGCTCGCTTGCGAATCTCTCTATGGATGCATCTGAGCTTCAAACATGAAGGGGACATTGTGTTTTATTTACTCTTTACTCGCTCTCTCTTTTACCTGTTTCAGTCATTTGACTGTGACCATGCTGGGACACCGCCTTTAATCGAGCAACTCGACCCCGGGACTTATTCTTTTGTAAGCCCAGTACTTATTCTATCGGTCTCAAATGACAGAAACAAGTAAAAGAATAAAAGAATATATATATTTATCTACACACACACATGTGGAGGCGCAATGGCCCAGTGGTTAGGGCAGCGGATTCGCGGTTTCGTTTCCCAGACAGGGCGTTGTGTGTGTTTATTGAGCGAAAGAACCCTAATGCTCTACGAGGCTCCCTGCAGCGGGTTGTGGCGACCCCTGTTGTACTCTTTCGCCCCATCTTTCTCTCACTCTTTCTTCCTATTTCGTGAGTAACGCTGCGATAGACTAGCGTCCCGTCCAGCTGGGGGGGGGGACACACATATGCCATAGAAACCGGGAAACCGGGCCCATGAGCCTGGCTAGGCTTGAAAAGGACTCATAAATAAATAAACACACACATAAATCTATATAGCTGTACGTGTGTATATGAGATTTAATATTGACACATGTATAGGGTTACTTGCTCTTCGTGTGGTCAAGCGAATGAGATAAAAATTTTATCCGACTTAGGATCAATTAGATATATATAAAATGATGAAAGCAAATATATAACAATACATTATATACACAGAACTCCCTTATTACCACACCAAATCATTATTTCAGACAAACTATTGTTAATCGTGGTATTAAAACCGATAAAAGTACCTCCTAACTATAAACTAATGCCACTATATTAATGACTGATAAAACCTACGTGTTCAGTCGACCTGCTAGAAATTTGCAAAGAGTACGGCTCTAAATCACATATATTACCATCTATGAGAATATCACGTGACATTTTGTGTTCAAACGAAAGCAGGACAATCATCTCTGATCATTTATTATGATTTTATTTTTACTTGTTGTTGATCTTGTGTTGTTGATCTTGTGTTGGTCTGGGATTATTCAACAAAAAAAATCATGAGCGAAATCAAATTATTTCTCGAATTTTCGAAGTTTGAAGTATAAAGAATATCATAGCAATGAATAAACTAGAGCCATTTTTAGACAGGAAACGAGTGGCTTTCATATTCAGAATAGCCGAATTTGGAAAATATATTTGTAAATTGTGAACCAAAGAGGGTATGCAGACATTAACCACTTTTCAATAAATATTATATGCTTTGGAACTGTAGAGAAGGAATTCCTGTACAATTTAACACACGCACGGACACACACACTCATAAACACACATAGACACACGCACACATATATATATATAAATACACAGCCATATATCACACATATATACAGACAGAGGCACTCATATATATATATATATATATATATATATATATACATACATATATGTAGATATGTGTGCATGTGCGCGTTTATATGTATGTTTATAAATGTACATATATCCATACGTTTATATGCACACACTCATATATATATAATATATATATATATATATATATATATATATATATATATATATATACATGTATACATACATGCATATATGCAATATATATATACGCATGTGTGTATATGCACATATTTTATATCTACTTGAATTTCATTGTGTCAGAGATAATTCGAAGCTTATAAATAGTGAAGTTCTAACGGAGTCATTTTATCTAAGCCTCCATACGTGAAGGTAATCAATATTTTAGAATTGCATAGCTCAGCTAAAATTGAATGCAGTTTTAGTAACATCGAAATGTACATTCATATCTATATTTATATCATATCGTACAGCCAACTACTTCAATTAGATATATCTATCGAACTTGAAAACTAAAGTAACACGTTTGACATAAGCATTAGAATGATTCTCGCAAACTCAGTGCAATAAAGTGATGCAAATATGTTATGGATATTATTGATTTTTTTTCTCTACTAATGTCCAATGCTTTCCAACAACGAGACTACCACGTATATATATATTTCTAGATGTGAAATAGTATAACTTCCATTAGGATTTTGATATGACATTAATAAAAAAAAATTGGTATGAAAGGAACGACTGTATATATTTCATTAATTCATACCTCCTGGGAATACGAGGGACGAAGGGAAAGCAACGCATTAAAATCGCTGAGATATTTTACATGGCGCATATGTTGTTGGCAAAAGGGAAAAATGAGCAAAGAGATATATAAACGGGAAAATAAATATCACACACAATAAAGGGAATTTCGCCTAACATATTCAGGTATCCATGAGGATTATTTTGTGATATGATACGATTTAAAAGCGAGAGTAAGATCCAATTTGTCAACAAACGATCAGCTGCCAAAAAAGGCATTTTTGGATTTCATATTGAAGTACGCAAACATCAGTCAACATATTGCCGCAAATATATATATATATATAATATATATATATATATATATATGTATGTATGTATATATATATATATATACATATATATATATATATATATATATGTATGTATGTATATATATATATATATATATATGTATATATATATATTATATATATGTATGTGTGTATATTATATATATATATATATATATATATATATGTATGTATATATATATATATATATATATATATATATATATATATACATATATATATATATAGGGCAAATACTTTGGTATAAAGCCATATACATGCACATAATGACTGATACACTTGTATATAGGAATATATATATATATATATGTGATATACACATGTATATATATATATATACATATACATATATACATATAAATAAATACATATACATATGTACATACATATATATATATATATATATGTAGATATATACACACATACACATATATATACATACATATATATACGTATATATATATATATACATATACATACATATATACATGTATACACATAATTATATATACATGCATACATATATATATAAAATTGTACATTTATATATATATATATATATATATATATATAATATATATATATATATATATATATATATATATATATATATATACATACATACATGCGCGCATGCACACACACAAATATATCACTTCAAAATACAATCTGATGAAATCTAGGCAGAAATGTGGTTAAGGTGTCTTCATAAGAATAAATGTATTTTTAATAAACTCAAATAAACGCATTAAACTTAATTAGGCAAGAAAATCATAAATTAATAGAAGACCAATTATGAAAACAAAAAACATACAAATATTAAAATGAAATTTAACGGATTCCTCTAGAAATAAAAATTTCTCTTTGAAATGTGTAAAATGGTAAGCTTTCTCTTGGTAGTAATGAAACTGCGCCAACCGCTAACCTTCACCTATTCAAGACTATACCTCTCTCCATGTGCCGAACTTAGCCGAGGTCAATCATGGGTCAATGAAAATATAACTATTTATAGTAACACTAATATCTCCTAATGACAATTTATTTATTCAACCTCCTAGTTTCTTCAGCTTAACTTCGAATGGTAATAAATAATGGACCCTGATTAAACTACTGACAATAACACATGGTTGCGCATCTAAGAGAGCGCAGTCGATACAGTTGAAACGCGTATGACCACAAAAGAATGGTGTGTACAACTATTTCAAAAAATTATAGGAGTGATAAATCGGCATTCTCCTGATTATACACACACACACACAGAAGCACAAATATATCCAGGTACATCCATATATATATATATATTATATATATATATATATATATATATATATATATATATATATATATATATATAGAATACAAAATGGGACAAGAACGCAAAACACCCGGCCAACTAGGTGATACAAAAAGGGGACAACAATACATTGAGAAAGACGATTCAAAGAAACCAAGGACGGGTCATTCGAAGTGTTTTATCTTCAGTCAAGAACCAGATTATCCTCGCAATTTCGGCTGATTATTCTTATATATATATTACATGAAAAATGCGGGCAAGAGAAATAATGTTCTTAAGAATATAAACCTGGAAAACTACAGGACACTCAGAAAAGTTCAGGAAATCTTATTACATCTGGTAAAATCCTTGCAGCGAAGTATAAAATTTCAAATAAAATATTTAGATTTAGAAAATGCCAGCTTTTATTAAAACTAGAAATATTATATGTTATTGCTTCAATTTGTTATTAGTTATTACTTCAATTAGAAAGAAAAAAATAACTCAAAAAATACTTTTTGCACTTTAATAAATTCATTTTATTAATCATTAATTAAAAATAAGAAATTTGGAAATAGGCTACAAAAAGTGATAGTACAATAAATAGAATTAAAAAAATAGTTATATATTACAGTTAAATCTACCTATAACAACAAATTCACAGTTAAATTTGCTATGAGGTTATTGCCAAGTCCTCACATTTATACTCTTGACATGATGCCTTTTTTTTTTAGCTAAGGATCAGTCCTCTTCAGAAATGTAATTTGGTTCAGAACTGAATTCGGCACAAGCTCTGAAAGATGTTGCGCGTGAGTAATTTGCAGCCTTAAGAATATTGCTCAAACACTACCGTAGTTGAATGATATATATATATATATATATATATATATTATATATATATATATCATTCAACTACGGTAGTGTTTGAGCAATATTCTTAAGGCTGCAAATTACTCATATATATATATATATATATATATATATATATATATATATATATATATATATATATATGTATATATATCACACGCACCACCTTTTAGAGCTTGTGCCTAAATCATGAGAATTATTGGATAACATTGCATTTACGTTTTTTTCAGCAACCTGTAAGAGAGTGAAGTCATGTTGCATCTCCTAGATTGATATATTCGTTGTAATGAAAATACTGTAATGTATATTTTTGTTTTAAAAATTACATGGTGATGAATATACACAAAATTTAGCGTATCATATTGTCAATGCTAGAGCTATATCCATACATATTTATGCATGCATACATATGTAGAAATATGCATATAACTTACACATGAACACACACTTATATATAATACTTATATGCATGCATATATAAGCATCCACGTTTACTAATGATCAGGTAATCAAAGTTACAGAATATTGTTGCTGATGTGATAAAATAATGCACTGAAATTCAAATGCAACTCATAGATTATCATGCAGCGGAACAGTTATTCGATTTATATGTATTACACTTTAGTTACTTTTCTCCTGAAGGGCATTGAAACATATCATGTCTTAATGAATGAAAATACATAGGACAAAGTACTCATGATAAAGAATAATATAATTGTTGCAGTAAAAATCAATATTTAAACAATACATTTCTCACATGCTTGTTCATACCACAGTAAAATGGTTTTGAAATCAGGAAAATGAGCGCAGCATTTACAGTGTTCAACTTTTTGATATGAAGGAACGAATTACGTTGCATGAAATAAATATAATAAACCACACTGAAAGAACTGTCACATAAATATATTAACTATTAATTAATAGAAGTATGGCTTTAGAAAATTACTTTACAATCAGACTCTCTATTTTTCGAATCATGTTCTGAATTTGCACCTACAATTTTTGATGCCGCTCATTATCTGAATTAGCTGCACTTTGGATTTGGAACAGTTCTTTCAAATATTATCGCTAAGACATACTAGTTGACAGAGGGTATCGGCCTTATCATGGTATAAACACAAATCTTCCATACGCATCAGGAAACAGTAATAGACGTCTAGTTTTGATTGGCACACATAATCGCGGACAAAACATGTCAGACTGTCTTAGTTATACAGCATATAATTGTATTATTACGCATCTGTTTTTAAGACCAGTTGACGAAGTAACTTATTTATTCCTGCCTTGAGACACCTCTCCTTCGACAAGTGAAAGGGGCGCTTGTCTTGTTATACAACGGGACTTGGGTGTTTCAGACCTAACTCAGCTCATACCTCTCCAGGTTTCAATCCAGCGAAGTACGTATAGAAACAGAGAAAGAGTAATGACATTGTTAGAGAATGAGAAGAACAGACCGGAATATAGGACTATTATTTTATGTACTAACTCGAAAGCACGAAGGAAACTATTAGCCACATCGGAATTTGAAATTAGCGCAAAGTTAAACTTCAACTGTAATTTAAGTTATTAAATATTCTAATTGGAATTCGCATTCCATAACAACATCCGCACCTACTAAAATTGATTAACTATTGAATTGTATAAGCACGTGCGTCGGACATCAAGACATGGTTTACGGCACAAAAGGCATCATTATAAACTTGCTGAAATAATATTAAGAATATCTCATGTCCAGTAAATATAGATGCACACGTATTACTTAAGATTAATTTTGAGAATGTGATGAAAGACTTTACAATGAAAAAGGAGAAAATTTTTAAAATATAAAGTCAAAGTATACAA
>NC_043008.1:16257859-16260359 GCF_006345805.1 Octopus sinensis
CCAATATAAAGCCGTTGTTTCACAAACAGGCACGCATATCTCATCTCAATTCTGAAATTGCAATAAGTTTTATATCTAATTAACCAAGGTCATGTATTTGTGTAAAGTAATATAAGTGTAGGTACCAAATTTTGGCACCAAGCCAGCAATTTCGCGAGCGAATAAGTCGATTACATCGATCCCAGTACTCAACTGGTACTTATTTTATAAAACCCCGAAAGGATGAAGCCAACGTGAACCTCATCGGAATATGAGCAGAGAATGTAGAGACGGAAGGAGTGCCGCTAAGAATTTTACGTGACGTGCTAACGGTTCTGCCAGCTCGCAGTAATAACAGTAACACTAACATTCTGTTTAGCCATTGAAAACATGTAGCTGCATTCAGATAATTAGAGTGACACCTCAAAAGCATATCGAAATACATCTAGAGTTTAAATGAGAGTGATGTGCATTTTAAAAGTAAGTCGAATACTCTGTTATTGGAAAATTTTCCCAAATATACATAACTGAAGGTGTTTTATTTTATGGAAAAATATAATATCCTACTGCAGCCCTTTACACTTTTCATCTAAACTTTTACAATCAATAAACTATTATAGATATTTCCATTGATATTTTTGGGGCTACTTCTAAACATGAATAAAATTTTGAATTTGCCTTATAATAAAATTAAATACATTTAAAAGGAAACGCACACTTGTTCGTCAATATAACAAACGACCATAAACATAATTAGTATTTAAAATTATATATATATACCTCGCAGAACAATTAAAGATATCACGTTTTTAGGTACCAATAAATAAATTTGCTCTGGTTTCTGCGTTGAAATTTCAATGCATGGATACGGCTTTTTCGTAGGGGGAAGGGATTCGAGGGTCAACAAATTAAATCTCACTGAACACTCATATTTCGATTTTTATGAACATTTTTGTTTATACATTGTGTAGCGTTTTCACTGATATATTCTCCGACACTTTAAATACACAGCGACGTGAAATTTAGCATTTTGACTTAGTATATTCATGCATATGCATTTGTGTATACATACATATACAATCCCAGTCACAATCACATGCGGAGCGTCCTCTGTTATACGTTTTCATTCAAGTTAGAAGTAGTAACATATCACAGTCACATATAGTAGCTGTAATATGTTTTAAATACAGATCTCAATGAAACAGACCAGATGTTATTCAATGAGAAGGAAAACAAAAAAATCAGTAACCATAAGTATCACTTCAGGCATATTAATAAAATATATACATATCTCCTATACACATACGTTGACGTTTGTACATGAAACTCTTTTGTACATGTGATTATTTCTGAAATGTCGAGACAGAAGAGAATATTGTACTTCAGTAGAACTGAGAAATTCGCTATAAGAATTAGATTCTAAAACTCAGAACGTTATCGATAATACGAATACACATATATTGAGCAAATTTATGTTTGTATGTGTAATACAAGTTGTTCGGGCGAATTTTGACACCTGGCGTAGAGCAAAGGGAAACGAAACACAATATACTGTCCAAAAATAAACGTATTAAACAAATATCAACCTCATTTGTGCTGGACGATAACAGTTTACTCGGAGAAGCAGACCTCATCTTCCACCAAGGCAACTCCGGAACATGATGCATTTGTTTTCACTTTCTCTGGTGAGATCATCGAACAACTCCTTGGTGTTCGCCACCAAATTTGCTTTGGGGTTAGAGGCTGAACGGTTGGTGTCTCTATGAACCGTGTGCAAAATGTTGTTATCCATGCAATCGGGAAGTTAGCAGGCCAGAAATCTGGGCTGGCGAAGTCATAGAAATTCTCCGATAACCACTTCTGAAACTTTTCTGAGTTGTGGCAAGGACACGAAGTCTGCTGCAATGCACATTGCTTTTCAACAACAAGCTTCGCCAGCCAATGATTCACTCTAGACGCCAGCAGCTACATACGTTCGCCTGAATTATTCCTAGGTAACTGTTCTTTGGTTAATCAACAATTATCGGCGTGAAGACGCTGTCGAAATGACTGCTGTGCCACTTCTTACGGGCAGCGGCAACCTAGTCTTCGTTGCAGCTATCCATTGATAGTGTTCACAGAACATTGCCAACCGTCACGAAGACATGACTATTTGTTACTCGGCGTGAATCAACATGATTATATTATTCTGGAAGCGTGAAGTCTTCTAACTCAGCTAGATTATTCTCAACAGTAACTTTAAACTTCATAGTCTCCAAAGCCCTTGACTAAGCTTGGACAAGAAAGGAAACATAAAAATCACCAAATATAGCCCGAACATACTACAATATGAAGTAGTCCTAAAGAGCAAGAGGCCGAGATAAAAATAGAGATAACGCATGTATATATATATATATATATATATATATATATATATTATCAACCAATAAGGGTGAGAAATGTTATACTAATTTAATAGTACATCCATTTAACACCTAGTGGCTTCGTGCATATAAGTGCTGAAGCCCAATGGATCTATTTT
>NC_043008.1:16265359-16272859 GCF_006345805.1 Octopus sinensis
ATGTGACAAAACATATAATATATGTAACTATGTTATATATTTCCTTATGCCAGGGATACGTTTCACGTTATAAGACCTTAACGCATTCCTCATTGTAATATATACAGTGAATGAATCTGTACACACACACACAGACGCACACACTCATTATGTGTGGAGGTACATGACCTAGTGGTTAGAGCAGCGGACTCACGCTCGGTTGATCGACGGTTTGAATCTCAGACCGGGCGATGTCTGTGTTTATGAGCGAAACACCTAAGCTCCACGCAGCTCCGGCAGAGGGTAATGGCGAAACTTCTGCTGCCTCTTTCGCCAAATCTTTCCCTCACTCTTTCCTCCTGTATCTTGCAGCTCACCTGCGACGGACCGGCGTCCCATCCAGGTGGGGAACCTATACGCCAAGGAAACCGAGAAACCGCTCCTGTGAGCCAGGCATGGCTCGAGAAGGAACAAACAACTCATTATGTGTATGTAAATGTGTATGCATAAGTATGTATGTATATATGCATGTATGTATGACATCATGGGCTGTCGTCTCTTGATAACCTAGTGTCTGCAATACTAATGTTATTGTCAGTGAAACGATAAACAGATATGCATTCAAACCATTTAATTGTCTAGACAGAACAGCGGGATATATGCAAGGGTAAGGCAGAAATATACAACTTAATCTTGAAAATTGTTCAGTTAAGTCAAGGCTATCAAGGAAATCGCTATACATTGACACATACGAATGGAAAATAACTAATGGAGCTTAACAATTTATAATTCATCGAGATTGCAGTTTAATGAAGGCATAGAATCAGAAAATTACTTGTTAAAACAGAAACTGGTATATATACAATTTAGACAATACTAGCATCAATTTAAGACGTAGACCCAGAGGTTGTTTTATTTTATCTCGCTGTATTCAAACACAAAATCGCCGTATGTTCGCAGCATGTTGAATTTCTTTCATTTGTCTGTTCAATTGGATTTTGAATATTTTCCAAAACAATTCTTCCAAGATTTGATTCAGAATATGGATCACCGATTTATCAATGGAGAGGAGAACATCGAGAATACTTACATAACAGGGGAAAAATGACTTCCCATTATAAACACGCATTAAAAATAATCTTTATATATAAAAGTAAGATTGTGTGCTGTCTTTCTCCTACGATTTAGATTCCTAACTACTCCCACATTTTGTGGTGCAGTTTAACCAAAACCGGGTATCTTATAGTCATGATTCATATCGAGCCCTTCTCGGTATTAGCGCGCGTCTACGATAAGCCTACGATTTAAAAAAAGAATTACCATAATTTTTTTTCCATTTTAATGCAATTTTTTCGCTATTATATAAGGGAAGTAACTCTCTTAAAATGTCTACGATGAGTCAACGATTTAAAAAAAAAATTACCATAATTTTTTTTCCATTTTTAATGCATTTTTTTGCTATATTTTGGCTATAACTCTCTAAAAATGCTTATATAGTTATTTCCCTTACAAACACGAGCAACGCCGGGCGATAATGCTAGTTATTTATAAATATTATGACACAAAAATTGAAGGGAGCGTCATAGGAGAATCATTAGCTCGCCGGACAAAATGTATAACGTCATATCATCCGTCTTTACGTTCTGAGTTCAAATTCCGCTGAGGTTGACTTTGACTTTCATCTTTTCACGGTTGATAAAATAAGTACCAGGTGAACACTGTAGCTGATATGTTCAACTGTTGACATAACGTCACCTCGTGTACATGTGATCATATTGACAATATTTACACGCTGTATAATTGAATTCGATGTAGTAGTAGTAGTAGTAGTAGTAGTAGTAGAAGCAGCAGCAGCAGTAGTAGTAGTAGTAGTAGTAGTAGTAGTAGTAGTAGTAGTAGTAGTAGTAGTAGTAGTAGTAGTAGTTGTTGTTGTTGTTGTTTTTATAGTTGAATATTTCCGAAGATTTTTGGAATTATCTGGATTGAAGTTCCAAACTGTAAATACATGGGGGTTAGCATCATTTCGGTATGGAACTATGCAAATTGCAGAAATGACAACACAACTGAGAGTGGTGAATGCAGAATGCATGATGTGAGTGGTGTGTCAGTGTGGAACATTGTCAGTGAATGACCGAAAAAGGCGCAACGCCAATACAAAAGACATAACAAGGTGGTAAGAAAGATCTTTTGGAAACTTTGTGAAATTATGGCCGATGGCGATTAAAGGTATGGTATGCCCAAATCTCAAACGGAGTTACTAAGAATGTAGATTGTAAATTTCTGTTGGATTGAATGATTTACTTTGACCATCAGATCAAACAGGACAAATCTGTTATTATTGTGGTGAAACAAGAAGAAAAAAACATACTTGTGATCGCTATAGCATGTTCCATTGACAACAGATTTAAAGAGAAAGAAGGAAAAAAAGGGTGAAACTATGAGATAGTACATCTAAGAAAACTTATATCGTTACCAGGGATTAATTGCTGGTACTTATCGATATTTAAATAATGTCCGAAAGAAATACCTACATTAATGTCAAAGCGAAGCTGACCATGTAAGAAAATGGGGAACATGAATACTGTAATAACGCCAGCGATCATCGAAATACAAAGCTTCATGGAAAAAGGGGAGAGGAATATTCACCAACTGTATCCGAAACAAAACTAATATTTATGTAGTTCAGAATATCGCAATTCTTGGAACATTCTACAAGTGTTTCGAATCAAGTTACATCTTCCCTAAAGCATCTCAATTCTAGAGTTTCCTCGTGGCTATGCAACCTATAAAACACGATATTAATAACATAACATTTATTTCGTCATTTCAAAAGGGATCCCATATTTCGCTTTACTTTTTTGTTCATTTGTATATTTATCCAACCGCTTTTGATAAAAGAGGTATGAAGTATTTTATTCATTACCAATAATAGTTATTTCATGTATATTATAATGCATTTCAACCTATTTGTCCATTCATTCCTTTCAACTATTATTCACTTTATATTCTCCCTATTTGTTTCCTTCAGTATACATTAGCCTTCTAGGACTATTCCTAACGCATCTCTTCTCCAAAATTCTCCCTTTCCTTTCCTATATATATATATATAAATCCTAATCTCTCTTCCTTTTAAATCAGATGCCTCTTTCTATTGCCTTTAGAGTAACAAATTGACATTCTTTTATGTGAGCCTTTCATAGTGTTTTCCCATCATAAATTTCACTTAATAAATGCACATGGTCTTTCAACAATTCCTTATATATATTCCTTCCTCACATTTAATACACTTTTACTTTCTCTAATGCCATTCATATCACTTTGATATATAAAACATCTGTCTACCTCACTTCCAACTGTAAATGTATTGCCATTGGCTTGGCTATATAATTACAGAATCTCCACATTATTAAACGGACAATGTGGATGCAAAATATAGCCTTTTCGGTATTTTCGTATGAACTTTTAATTCAAACTCTCTGCAGGTCACTTCTAAATTTACAGTGCCAAGCATGCCGGATCTGCATTGATTGAAACAAGCTGTCTTTCCCAAATCAGATATGATACTATTTTCTCATCTATATTGATTAGCCTTTCGCAACAAAAGTTATCTCAAACATAAAGAGATATATGTAATTAATGGATTCTTGAGATATTCCTTCCAGTAAGTTATCGATTCTCATTATATGATAGATAAACGTGTAGCTAACTGGCATATTGAATATTCTTGACAATGCATTTTTCATTTGTGTACATCCATATCTCAGAAGTGAGAAGGTGATAAATATAACCTACACTTGAATTCCAAAGCAGTCCTATTCTGGATACCATAATCTACCAAAGAACATCCATTATATGATGATATGATGGCTAA
This sequence comes from Octopus sinensis, assembly GCF_006345805.1. Lineage (NCBI taxonomy): Eukaryota > Metazoa > Mollusca > Cephalopoda > Octopoda > Octopodidae > Octopus > Octopus sinensis. Next base: position 16,269,210 of record NC_043008.1, read on the forward strand.
AAACAACGGAGCGAGACATTCACCGGATACTATGCACATTAGAGATTTGCGTATATAGGTGAGCGTCATGTGTGACGCGTGTGTGTCCTGAATGTGTGTGTGTGTGTGTGTGTGTGTGTGTGTGTGTGTGTGTGTGTGTGTGTGTGTGGAATGTATGCTGCAATATAAACCCATTCAGATAGGTTGTTTTGGTCAAGATGTATCCGGGAATAAATGATATCTCAGGCACTCCTTGGCGTGATTTGTGAAGATAGTGTTTGAAATTTATAAATTACTTTTCTTCCTTGATTTCTGTCGAGACGTAATGTTAAATAATGCTAGCTCATGACACTAGGCTAACATTGCTATATTTGTTTCCGCAATAACATTGTTGCTGATTCACCAGATGATATCAAAAGGAAGAAACACTACAAGATATTTTGAATGTATGGCGTAGTATTTCAACCTGTCACTAAATGTGCAGAAGACCACAGTCGTATGCCAACCTGAGCCCGGAGTAAAGTAACATAAACCTCCGTCTATCTTGGTTTCAAATTTTCCCCTAAGTGTGGTGAAACTTTACATAGGATGGGTACCCGAAACAAACCTGAATTTTGCAGTGTTATTTCATTCATTTAGTTTTATATGTTTACACTTTTATCAAATTCAGAGTATTCTCCATTTGAAGTAATGCATCGGTCCAGATGCGTTTTCCACTGTTGGAAGCAGTGCTGGAAATCCTGCAGTGATGCCTTTTAACGCAACTGTAATCTTTTTCTTTATCTCTTCCACATATGAAAATTTAGTAGCACCAGCTTTCATAACCAATGATGACCTTCGCAAAAAGTCTGGATCACCTTCCCACTATTATTTCAGTTCACGGCACGCATTCAGTCGTGACTGGTTTCGATCTTCCATGAGCAAGCGAGGCACAAATTTTCATTCGCAATGCATCGCTCAAAATTGTTGGCAGGAGCTCCTGGACATACCAACCATACCAACAAGTTCATCGATTGTTCAGTGAGGATCTTCCAAGATTAGTTCATGAATTTTCATGATGTTTTCATTCGTTAGGGAGGTTCACGTTCGCACAGAAGGAGATTGGTCTTCAAGCGACAATTCACCATTCCTAAAGAGTGGAAACCTCTCGTAAACTTGTGTGTTGCTCATAGCAGCGTCCTTGTAAGGACTCTTTTGGTACCGGTTTTCCTCAGCAGAAAACAGAATTTCACGAAAGTACCCTATGCCTTCATTTGAAACATCGCAAAATCGACGAACAGGGGAGAAGCACTGGAAAACAAAGACGTAAAACGTGGAAATACGATATCACTCGACGACGCCGGTTGGCAGGCCGATGCCTGAGCGTTGCATCATGTGGTTTCTAACCAGGAAGCCAGAACAACAGCGAGCTTGTCTCACAGAGGACGTTCCCGGTTACTTTTAGGTACCCTCACGTGTAATTTGCAGCATTACTTTTAACAATAGACTGGAGGCAGCTGTAGGTCTTCTGCATATTAACGACTACAACCGCTTGTGGGAGTTTAAGGATCAGACAATGAAACTCTCAAGAAAATATAAACTTACACCGAGTAATAATACTTTACTGTTTTCCGCTAATGCTTTAACACTGTATTGTCTTTATATATATCAAAAAGATGATGAGCTACCACTTGTGCCAAGGGAGAAGGAAAGTGTATGGAATCGAATGGGGAGGGTTGCTCCCGTAATTCAAAAGTCTAGCCCTATCGTGTACTATAGCAAGAAGGTTGTAACCAAGGGTTATATTAATAATTTAAATTTTCAAGGTATATACTCATCAATGTGCAGAGCAATCAATCTGTGCCTTTCTGGTAGAAGGCCTGAAATTTTGTGGGAGGGGGTTAATCGATTCATCGACCGCGGAATTTGAACTCAGAACGTAAAAACCTAGGAATCCAAGTCTTTCGATCTGACGATTTAAACACTGTACCACTTTACTCTTAGGAATTCATACTCTATTACGCGTAACCCATATTTCAATATACCTAAATAGTACCATATATTTTTCAATTAATATTATTCCTCACAAACATCATAAACATCACAAATATTGTAATTAAAACAGAAAATGTGATGATTACGCTTTTGTCAAAGGGAAAATTCAACGTAAATGAAATTAAATTGCTTTAGGAGATGAAAGAAAACTTAGTTGAGTGGCTACTGGGTGGATTAATACGTTCCATATCTCATCAAATGCTATAGTAAATGAGATATCGCTTTCAAAATTTAGCGAAAGGCTTGCAATATGGAGCGCGGGGTATCTCCATTAGATCTACCCCAGTAAACAACTGGTACTTATTTTACTGACCCCACTAAGGCAAAATCTACTTCAGCAGACCTTTTTGAAAATATAATGTAAAGACGGACGAAATGCTGCTAAGTATTTTGCCCGGCGTGCTAACGATTTTCTTTCACTCTAGGTAAAAAGCAAGAAATTGTGTTGGGGGAAGTCGATTAGATCGATTCCAGTACGCAACTGGTTCTTAATTCATCGACATCGATCTTGGTTTTAGGAATTCCCAATAAGTTATGAATATTCAAATAGCCCCTAGGAATAGAAACTTTGAGGAGACAAGTCCCTGTCAGTTAGTGGAGGAAGATATTAAACTATGAACAGGGTGAGGAACGGTTCAGTTTCTTGTAGAGGGTGTGCATGGATTTTACATGTAGGAAAAGAAGGTGAGATAAAGATGAAAGAATACCTGGAGTTGCAAGGAATAAAAAAGGATGATGAGGTTCCCAAAAAGGCTTAAGGTATGTCGAAGAATCGATTTACAAGTTTCTATGGTAAGATTCACGGGGAGGTGGTAAGAACATTGAGACTGTGAAGAAGGAGGGGATGAGAACGTGAATAAGGGGTGTGAAGAAATAAATTGAGAGATAGGGGAGGAGAAGAAAGAGATCGAGGAAGAAAAACAGGGAGGGAGGGAGGGAGAGAGAGAGTGAAAGAGAAGGAGAGAGAAATATAAAAAACATCAAACATACAGGAGGACTCAGACATATTCATATCTAATGAATATCTATGTATCTGTCTATCCCACCATCTCTCCTTCTCCTACTCTCTCTATCATTTCTCCCACTCTCTTCTCTCTCGCTCTCTCTCTCTCTATATATTATATATAATATTATATATAAAGACTCCGCCGGTTACAGACGACGGGGGTCCCAGGCTGATACGATCAACGGAACAGCTTGCTCGTGAAATTAACGTGCAAATGGCTGAGACTCCACAGACACGTGAACCCTTAACGTAGTTCTCGGGGATAATCAGGGTGACACAAGAGAGTGACAAGGTGACCCTTTGAAATACAAGTACAACTCATTTTTGCCAGCTGAGTGGACTGGAGCAACGTGAAATAAGTGTCTTGCTCAAGGACAAAACGCGTCGCCGAGAATCGAACTCACAACCTTACGATCATGAGCCGAATGCCCTAACACTAAGCCACGCGCCCTCCCCACATTATATATATATAATATATATATATATATATAATATAATATATATATATATATATAATATATATATATATATATATATATTATATAATATATATATATATATATATATATATATTATATATATATTATATATATATATAATATATATAATATATATATATATATATATATAT
>NC_043008.1:16275359-16292859 GCF_006345805.1 Octopus sinensis
AACATCATAATAGGCTGGAATGCCAATGTAAAAATATTTTTATGAATGCTATTCACACACAGCCACTCACACGTGTGTGTGTATGCACATAACTGTGCATATCCTCACTTACGTTCTTTTATACATACACACAGAAAACTTGAAAGATATATATATCCACATATAACATCGTTGATATATTTCACTATATGTGAAACGAAATGATATATTTTCCGCTTTTTTATTTCACAATATATTTTTTTTATCGAAATTATGACAACAAATTACGTATGACGAATACACATATGAACTCTTTCTGTGGACATCTTTGATAATTTCATGGATACGTACATGGAGAAATGAATATATAATAACATTTTGAGATACACTTATAAGCGGGTGGATTGCAAGTTATACCTGAATATTAATATTACGTATTTATTACAGATAAATTTAGTGCCTATCATCAAGTCAAGTAAAGATATGCTTATCATAAGCAGTATAGAAGTAGGTATACATTTATATATAATTAATCATTCAGCAGATAATAATTCTACAAGTTATGGCTTGGCTATATATGCTGATCTGTGCAAGGCGCGAATATGACCGTAGTCATCTCTTTTATTTGGAAAATGAAATATAAGAAAGCATAACTATGTCAAAATTTCAAGGCGGCTCTGTGAAATATCAAATATAACTAAATACACTGTTATCCATGATTATATTCATTTAATGACACTGCTGATGAACGGTGGGTATACAAGCTTATTCTAACCTTTTAAAGTAATTTTGTTTGTTTTGTTTCAACGAGGACTGCCATATTTATCCATGTAAAGCTCAAAGAACGTGAGAATATTTGTCCTTGAATGAATGGTAAAACAGATCGTGGGTAACCCTTTCATTTCATTTTCTCTACATGAATTGAATAAGTGAATTGCTAGAGGGCTTTCTAAAGCGAGGTTTTGTAATGATTGAAAATGTTTAACGTTTTCTATTACACGCTGAGTTGTGCATAATCACTTATACTTAAATACATCGTTCCGGCTTAATTCTAGCTTCAATTTGGAGTTTAAACATGATGTCTACTATAAAACTAAGTTTATGCACCGATTATCTTACGACACTAGCCGTAATATTACTTGCATCATATATAATTCGTATGTGGTTTATCGTGTGTATATATATATATATATATATATCTATATATATATATATATATATATATATGTACATATGTATATACACACACACATATATATATATATATATATATACAGAGAGAGAGACAGAGAGAGAGAGAGATTGATTTATAGATAGACACCTATATGTATATGTATATATATATATGTATATGTATATATGTACAGACACATATACAAATATTCATTCGTTAGAGTACATTCAGTGAATAGTTACCTCGTTTAGACGAATTGAGATATAGTTTGTGATGTTCATGTGAAAGTAGTTGCCACATAAAACACTCCTATACTTTGTTTGTAAGCTTACTAATAAATATTTCCTTGTACTGAAGCTATGTAGTTACTTTTATTGTGTCGCGTGTGGTGTTTACGACTGTGTCTAATATCCCTTGCTTTAATTATCTTATTTCTCAAGATCGCTTCATTTAGTGAATAGTCACAGCAATTTCTAAACACCTAAAGAAGGTTACACGAAGGCAAATATATAAATAAATAGATAAATACATTTATTTCGGGATGGTAATTTTGTTACCTAATAAACACACGCACTATATATTGTTCTTCCACTTTAGCTTTATTATTTTTCTTATTTTAGTGTCCGTCGTTTAATATCTTTTGACACAGATCCTGTGACATCTACAGTGACTTTCTATCTCACGTCTCCCCCTATTCTACTTGATTTTGATCATTTCTCTAAAAGTGCTACAGACGAGTATAAAGTGCGTGTGTGTTGATTTGGCAAAAAGGAAAAGAGGACCATCCCGAAATATAAACAATATCTCTTTTAACACACGATTTCACATCAGAAATCATACAATAAATAGGAACGATAGAGATGGAGGAATAAGAGGAATAAAAGAAAAGGTGAAGAGGGAGGTTGAAGAAGAAAATGGAGGATAAGTATAAGAAAAAACGGACGAGAAGGAAGAAGAGTAGGAAAGGAGAAAGGAGAAATGAGGAGATGCGACAGATAAAAGATCAGGCTCTTGTGATGGACTAAAAAGAACAAATGGAATAGAAAAAGAGAATGGAGCATATAATATTAGTTTATATCATTAACAATGTTAAAGAGAAGGCTAGAAAAGAAGGGAGGTAGGTTAAATAGGACAGTTCGTTTCTATATGAATGTGTGTCCGTTGACTTGCTGCCAAATGTATACAAGGAAATAAAGGCTCGCACACGAACAACGGTATGTAGATGTATAATTTTCGACTGCTTGCAATAGGTGGTTTTCTGTGCCTCCTAAAAGCAAGAATAAACACTTGACTGTATTTAGACAGTTTCTGTGAACAGAATTTCACACTTACGAGTTTGATTGACATAAAGACACTTTGCATTTGTCTATTTTGCAACACAATACGACAAAAAATGGGGCGGCAATGAAATTGCATTAATCACGCTGCCAAGGTTCATCCCAAATGCCTTGGATATATCATCACAGTTTTAGAATGTACAGCATATATTCTCTTTTACACTCAGTACAAAAAGCTTGTATAACATCTGAAATATTTTTTTCTAATTAGGTTTCCTGTATAAGTCAAACCTAAGTACGAATTTCATTATTAACTTGAAGTTTTATTTCAATATACAAGTCGTCGTCGACTTACGACCTGTTTGGCTTACGGCCGATCGACTTTATGACGATCGGCGCGCCAGCTTCCGGCAGCAATAATAAATAGTCCAATTGAAATCTAATGGGTTTAATTTCTTAGAAACTAACCTGTCTACAGGTGATGTCCGCTAACAATCGTTTCCCCCAGGTTTGGTTATCGATCACCACTGTATTGGTTGACAATCGTATCGCGGAGACATCGAAGAAACGTCGTATTTGTTTATACGATGACAGCTTGAGACGCCGAAAGTATTGACTATTACTATATGTCAGTATTATAGTATAATACAGAATGCTGTGTGTGACATTTACATGAGAATGTACATTACGAATGTAAAGATATAAAACAAAGATCAGTAGGCTGACTTAGGACCAAATCAACTTTTGACCAGTCAGTCGGAACCAGTTGTGGTCATAAGCCGACTTCGACGAACTCAGAACGGAAAGACATATAAAATTCCTATTTCTTTACTATTGCTACCCACAAGGTGCTAAACATAGGGTCGACAAACAAGGACATACAAACATATTAAGTCGATTATATCGACCACAGTGGGTAACTGGTACTTAATTTATCGACCCCGAAAGGATAAAAGGAAAAATCGACCTCGGCGGAATTTGAACTCAGAACGTAACGGCAGACGAAATACGGCTACGCATTTCACCCGGCGTGCTAACGTTTCTGCCAGCTCGCCACCCTCGTATATTAATTATTAAAAGTTGGTACACATAACATTTACATTACATGATATGAAAAATATCCTATTATATTTTTACGTGAAAGACATTGTAACATTTCTACTACCGTTGTTACTATTTTTCCGTATCTCTAAAGCAGGATTTAAAGTAGATATTTATGACTAAAATCGTTGTAGCCATAAGTACACCCTGCTGTGTTCTTCTTCTGGAAAGTGAAACATAAATTGAGGAAGTTATAGCTGTTCTTTCTAGTGTACAGATAAAAACCGCAACGATTTTTGCATGGGTCGTGGCAATCTTGTGTATTTCGTTGCTTCACTTTCGCTAAGTACATATTTTTTCGTTGGTGAAGAGACAAGGCGGGTTAACAGATTTGATGGCATTTTTCAACACTAACAGAGCAAACTTTGAGAAATACATTACTATGTTGCTAAGGTGTTTACTGGCATTACCAGAATTAAATAGTCATAAAAGTAATTGCTTTTTTTTTCCCTTTTTTATGTCGCAGAGACAACTGTCGCCATATTCTTATTGACACAGCACATTATTCAGTATTCATATTATCAAAAAAAAACAAGCGCTGAAATTATAACGTTTTGTGTTTTTTTCATTCATTTATTTATTTAACTAAGGAGAGCATGTGATTCAATCTTGTTCTTTCTCTGTAAATACTGCTAGTTTACAATTAATTACGTTTTCTCGTATTTATACTTTATATAACAAGAGACAAAGAAGAGATAACCTCCATGTAAAAATCACATGATATTATTATTCAGATTTCAATAAACTATGTACCAGTTGAATATTCATGTCTATGCACCTTTCATGATGATTCGTTACTGTGTTTACCTCCCATATAGAGCTGGCAGAAATTTTTCTAAATTAAATATGGACGTTAACAGAACATAAGTGTAAGAACATTACGGTAGTTTTAAGGTATTTAATCATGGTTTTGTATCGTGATTCTAATTCATTCTGCGGTCAAATTTACTTTTTATCGTTCTGCTACTAACAAAAGAAGAAATTAATTACTGGGTTTTATTTAATTTCATATTTTCTGCAGCTTAATGTATGGGTTTTTCTCCGCTATTTAAAATAACTTAGTGCCTTCAGGGATGGGAGATATGGCGTCCGAAAAAAGATATGATTGGGATTAGTTCTGCCCTTTTATATTCAGAGGTCAAAGCTCCACCATCAAGGCGGCACTCAGTGTGGCTGAAGGCAAAAGACTGAAACACGTAAAGGGTAAAAAATAAAAGATACAAAAAATAATGAGATCGCTATATTACACATATACTATAACTGAAGATCATTTCACTTCAATTGAAAGCCTTCAACTTTGCTTTTCATTTCCTCGCATTAACAGTCAGTTATGTGTACCATTTGTTTTCCTAAAGTTTTGACACTTACTGCTTATTGTGATTGTTGACCAGCCGAAAAAATGCCTAGTAGTATTTTGTCTGTCTTGAAGTATTGAGATCAAATTCTACTGAGGTCAGCTTAGCCTGTCATCCCTTCAGATCCGATAAAATAAACACCAGTTGAATATGGGGGCTAAGTAATCTATTAGCCTTCCCCAAATTTTCGGGCCTTGTGCCTTGAGTAGAAAAGGAATTGAGCACTGGGAAAGGCAGCGAGCTGGCAGAAACGTTAGCACGCCGGGCGAAATGCGTAGCCGTATTTCGTCTGCCGTTACGTTCTGAGTTCAAATTCCGCCGAGGTCGACTTTGCCTTTCATCGTATCGAGGTCGATTAAATAAGTACCAGTTACGCACTGGTGTCGATATAATCGACTTAATCCGTTTGTCTATCCTTGTTTGTCCTCTCTGTGTTTAGCCGATTGTGGGTAGTAAAGAAATAGGTATTTCGTCCATCTTTACGTTCTGGGTTCAAATTCCGCCGAGGTTGACATTGTCGTTCATTCTCTGGGGATCGATTTAATAACTATAAGCTAAGGGCTGCGATCGATGCAATCGACTAACTGTTCGCTAAAAAATTTCAGGCCCTGTGCCTGTAGCGGAAACGATTATTATTATTGCTGACCGTGTTAAGTAGAGTTCTAGGAATGCATATATTTTTCAGTTATATTATACTTGTATATGTTAGAGGCTATATTTAGTTTTACAGCATGTATTTCTGGAAGAGTGAAAGGCAGGTTAAGTCTTACATCAATTCTCCATTTAATGACAGGATGTATAAAACGATTAAAAGAAATGAAAGCAAAATGTTATTTCCGAGAACAATAACAAGATTAACAATATATATGTACATCAATCGGAGTCACGTGCTTCGTTTTTTATTTTATGAGTTTACTTATGATGATACCTAATAATTGAAAAAATTGAAATTATTGTATAATTTGAAATATTTATAACATGGAAGAGTATATCATCACATTTAAAGTTACGATTATTTGCATTAAATATCTATATAATGTAAATATTTTCTATTTTCAATTTAGCATAATGCAATATGAATAAATTTGGTTTGTTTCATTGATTCAATGTGTTATTTTATACTTAATTTCTGTTGATTTAACCGAAACCGTCAGTATGTATATTTTTATAATGAGGCTTTCTTTTATGATATTCAAATATACATGATTACATTTTATTATGCATGAGAACGTTCCCGGCATAAAAGTCAGGATAAAGAATCATATCAGAATAATGTAACAGATCATCGCAAACAATAGGCATCCGGTTAGTCATGACTGCATCTACTGCGTATATCCTGCAGAAGGTACATCATTGTATATACTTCACACAATTACATTCGGCTCCTCCATGTTATATTTCGTCAGGATCTTTTCCGTTGCTTGTGTTACATGTATCTTTTTCGCAAATTCACCAAACCTTTGGTGGATGTAGAGAGAAAAGAGGTAGCTTCACTTTAATCTCTCTATATATAAAGCTGAAGTTGTCAGTGTATGGCAGGTTTGGTAGCCTTCAACTAACACTATCTCCTCCGAGACCTTGTGGCGCAAGTTGACCAAAATTGACAGTATGATAGAAGAAGGCTTGCTCTTCCTTCCGTAGTAGAAAAAATTCAAATCGAACCATGTTAACACCAAAAATTATTTACATCAAAAAGGTGCATTTTGTCTATGAAAATCGCTATTTTTTACGATTTTTTTACTGCTGTGTCGCCATTTTTCGGTGTATTTCAGCCAGAAAAATGTTCACTTAAAGAGAATAACAAGCTACATAATGCAAAACTTTTACTTTTCAAAAATTTCAATTCTAAAGGGTAGAAACAAACCCGAGCAACGCCGGGCGATACTGCTAGTTTAAAAGATATTTGCAATCGAATGAATTAAAAAAAAAACAAATGGCAAAATGTATAACTGCTACATCATAGAGTTCTGTTCTCATAAAATCATAACGCATTGTGCTGTCTTTAATATATTTTTCTCTTCCTTTTATTTATCGATTTTTATGTAGGAACAAGTATTCAGAATCATGAATCAAAATGAAAACAATTCATTAGAGAATATTAATTTATGAGTAAAAATGTCTTCCTCTGAGGGAAACTCAAGATTCATTGACAGGAAGCTATCTCACAATACACATACGGCATTCTTTGTATTACTGCTGCCGAAAATGATCATACTGTAAATTGTCTGGAGTTTTGTAGGTATGTAAATGATCATGGCATTCAGTCCTACAAAATCTTGAACTGGGACATGTCAGGTAACGATTATTCCTTTAGTCATCTTTACAAATTCTATATTACAAATCGTTGGCTGTAAGGGGAGGATCGTAAAATGTTTACTGTATTTGTGGGAGCGAAAATATCATGTCATGGTACTAACCGTACAGCTCATATTCCACAGGTTTAGAAAAAAAAACAAAAGAAAAAATTCTACATTGCTATGTTTCCTAAAGACTTCCTGAAGTATTATTGCTGTGAAGTGTAGTCTTACTTGGACTCGTGACCTTACAATTTGCAATCCAATAACAGGAGACTGCTACAAACAAAACAGAGTGAGGCGCTTGGAGGACCAAGATGCAATTAACAATGTCAATTACGTCACATTTATATGTACCACTTCGCACACATGATTAGCACCTGCCCAAAAATGTCATCAAATTACTACCTCCATATGCGACAGGACGTTGTCCCTAAAACATTACATATATATATATATATATATAATATATATATATATATATATATATATATATATATGTGTGTGTGTGTGTGTGTGGTGTGTGTGTGTCTGTGTGAGCCTGTGTGTGAGGGTGTGTATGTGTATATCTGTAATGTATGTGACAATTATTCGGTTGCTATAATAAAACTCACATCCGCAACTCGGATTATTTTATGGCAACTAAATAACTGGCACATATTATGTTACAGATAAATTCCTCTATTTACATAATATCGAGGTCTCATTCATTATTTTGTTGTCATACAATTACTATTAATATATATATATATATATCTGGATGATTGTATGTATATGTATGTATATATGAGTGAGAGAGAGAGAGAGAGAGAGAGAGTAATACATATGCATGCACGCACACTCATACGCAAACACACTCACCTACATTTACGGATATGCGTGTATGTATTTACATTATGAGTATGAAAATGTACATGTGGGCCTGATGGGTCACAGAGTAATGCCAGTTTCACATTTCGGCACATGCCCATCAATTGCGGGGGAGGGGCCAAATCGATTACATCGACCCCAGTTTTCAAATGGCACTTATTTTATCGAACCGTAGAAGATGAAAAAAGCGAGGGCAGTCTCGGCGGAATTTGAACTCAGAATGTAAAGACGGACGAAATACCGCTAATCATCTCTGCATAGCTTGCTAACAGCTCTGCCAGCACACCGCCTTTATTCACGGAGTAAAGCGTAATGACAAGGAATAACACGCAGTATATATGATATATAGTATTTCAATGCTTACCTTATGACTATTCTTATCTACCTCGTTATTTGAAAAATTAGTGATTATTATCCTAAATGATGTAAGATGTAGATAGATAAGCTGCGGAAATGAATGTTTCATTGTTAGTTGTCTCCTTCCGATGAATCGATTTAGTGTTTTGTTGTTTGTGGTTTTATGTATTAAGTAACTTTCATAAGTGTCTCCCTGTGGTTTTACACAATAAGTAATTCGTTGAGAACTTTTCCTAAACTACAAGCTCACGTTTCATAAATAGTCATAGCTAAGACCAAGTACACTATTTTGTAACCTGGCACATCGTTCATTGATTTAAAATGATTGTTTATATTATTTATTTATTAATTTATTTTTTTGCTTTACGTTTTAAAATGATTCAGCTATAATCCATTCTCATTCATAAAACTGAAATTTTTGATAAAAATTTCAAAAAAAAAAAAATACAGTATATAACTTTTAAAATATAAATATATACATCACATACACAATATCTAAATTATCATTTTGTTTTTTTAATTTTTTTCAGCAAATAGAAACCGAACTAGTTTTTTTTTTAATTTTCTCTCTCCATACCTAGAAATAGATAAACGCAAGACACCGGGGAACGTAAACGCACAATCAGAAGATATACGTTAAAAATTTGATATTGTAAAATAAATGAAAAGAAAGAAAGGAAGAAAGAATTCAACTATTATTTCAATGGATATTTTGGCAGAATATCTGCATTAAGCTGAAATTGAAATACTTTGCACGAAAATTTTTAGATATTTTTTCTACGAAATCTTTCATTGTGTCACGTAAACAACCAAATTCTTGAACTGTTGAGATGCTATATTGTTTTTAATATCAATTTATTTTCTATTTGAGTTCCACTATTTTCATGTTTCTTTCTTATTTGCGTCGTATGAAGAAAAAAACTAGTGTTGGTAATATCATTTTGCCTACTAATAGAAATTCATAATAAATCTAAGACGACGCAAGAAGTGTTCTCAGTTTTGTTATACGTAGACATACACACACACACACACAAGCATACACACAAACACATACATACATAAACAAACACACATACACACATACAATTACAAACACACAAATGCTCATCCGCACAAACCCCTATAGGCAAACAGACACATACATCCAACCATGCAAACACACACATACAAACAACCACTCACTCACATACTCACACAATGCTTTTAGGTGGTGAAATTTTAGAGAAAGGAAGGTAATGGTTATGAGTTTGTAAGTAAAGTAATAGAAAAGTGATAGGTGCCAGAAGAGATGTAGTATGAGGTAAAAGGAGAGAGAGATAGACAGGGGGAGAGAGAGGGGGAGAGAGAAGAGAGAAAATACAGTATTTCAACCAATTACAGTAAAAGTAATATCAGTGACCAAGGTTGAGGAATGGCGTGGTTGATGGGATGAGATTGAAAATATGATGAAGAAAAATGGACAGAATCAGGAAAGCGGGGAAAAACAGCAGCAGCCACAGCAGTAGCAATAGTAGCAGCATTAGTGGTATTAGTAGTAGTAGTAGTAGTAGTAGTAGTAGTAGTAGTAGTAGTAGTGGTGGTGGTGGTGGTGGTTATGGTGGTGGTGGTGGTGGTGGTGGTGGTGCAGTAGTTGTGATGATGTCGGAGGTAGTGACTTTGTAGATGTTCGGAAAATGAATCAATGGCGGCGAAGTAGTAGTAGTAGTAGTAGTATTAATAGTAGTTGGAGGAGGAGGAGGAAAAAATGGAAAAGTAAAACAAGAACCAAAAAGAATCAATCATAAAGTGAAAAATGAAACGACGACGGCAACAATGAAGTGGATGATGATGATGATGATGATCACGACGACGACGGTGACTAAGAAAAAGACGATGACTAAGACTGTGTTGATAATGATGATAATGATGATAGAAACAAAACGACATTAGTTCGTAAATGAATTAATAAACGTAAACTAAAGTTCTTGAAAAAATTGAGATTCCGCTGTAGTTGGCTTCGCCTTTAATGTCTTGAAGGTCGATGACCTATGTACGAGTTTAACATTGGAATCGATCAAACTGACTATTGCCTCTGCTTTCCACAAACTTTCAAGCCCTTTGCTCGTAAAAGAAAGGATTTTTTTTTATTGTTATTGTTTGTTATTGGAATAGAGTCGATAAATTTTAATTAGAAAATAGTCTAGACATGAGGGAGCCCGAATTAGGAATGAAGATGAGGGGCTTGAGAAAGCTAAGGAGATTAGGGTGCAGGCGGCGTGATTGGCCCTTGGCCAAGTTTTCAGACGCCCAAAGCGGAGGTTTCCTTATCAGAGATAGAACGTATAATGTGATGGATAAGGGAACGAAAGCTTTTTCATGGGTCTGAATAGTGCAAGTGCAACAATAAAGACAGAATTCAGTATTTTATATAATATTAATATTAAGCTCAACCACCTTTTAAAAGATAACTCAAACTTAATTAGAGCAAAAATAATTTAAATAAAATTACCCTCTCAACGTAACTGAGAGACATTACAATTATGTTAATTTTTGTCTATACATATATTATATTAATAAACAAATCGCTTGTAGCAGTAGATGTGTGCGGCATTTCAGAGGCATTTTCCTCAACTGTTTGTGGTGGGTGAGGGTTGGTAGAAAAGATTGGTCTTCATCACCTGTAGCGATGTACTAGCTGCTACTCTGATCGGGGAGGTGGAGTTTGCCGAAAGGCCGTTAATAGCTGATGGAACACAGTTAGCTATGGCTGGCTACACGAGTTTGCATAGTCTACCCTACTAGGTTTATCTTCATAGATAAGACGTATTCGAGGAATTCTTGGAAAATATGTACTGCAACTGGCAGCAGAACGGGAGTATTCTCAACGCTGAGCAGAGTCATGCCATTGTGACGCTGAGAAAGGAAATAGGCAAGGAAATGATTTTGAAAAATTGGGGGAGTAACTCTGATAAATTAACGACTTTGCTCCAGTTGTCAGACAAGATTTTAACGCTTGTCTGTGATGCTCTTGTCGGTAAGGCAAAGTAAGTGAAATCCAGGTGGACAATTCTCTACCTCACGTGATATATGCACGAAGGGTAGATACGGAATATATTATGAGAAGGACTGTGATCAAATCAATTTAATCGAAAGCTTACAATCAGGCTGGCAGCCGTACTCATGGCGGTTGCTTTCGGTTCCATCTTTAATAGCTGGATCGTTGCAATGTAGATATCTGCTCAGTGACTACAGTAAATGGCTATCTATAGGGATCATTAAATATTATACATTGTGTTAGACAATGTGAGAGAGGCTATCTCCTTCAATAAATGCGGCCTCTAATCACCATGTATTCATTTTTGTTAGATCATTTAACAACTCCAACGATTAAAAAGGCGCACTCATGATATAAAACTTATCGCTATAATATCTACCTCTATAAAATTACATTTATGGTTTATTCACCTTTTCTAAAACGTGTAGGTCGTGGTGAACTTCTTGGAATTACAAAGAGATGTGTATTTCGTTGCAGCAAATGGGTTATCAGATGATTCTGCGACACTAAAATAGCAGCATTTTCGTAGTGTCATACATGCAGGGATATGTAATATATTACCGTCGAGAGTAGTCGGGATGAAAAATAGCTGCTTTAAATGTGCCCTGTGCAGAATTTCCTACTGCGTGAAGTTAAAATGCCAGGAAAGCGTATCAGGGAATCTGCTGTGCAGATATGATATTTTTACACCTTTTACCATAAGAAAGAATTTTACACCAGAGTAACTACATTGGGCTTGCTTTTAAAGTGTCACAAATATATTTTAACTAACCTAGAACTCGTTCATCTGTCTATCTATCAATCTATCTATCTATCTATCTATCTATCTATCTATCTATCTATCTATCTATCTATCTATATCTATCTTTTTTTTTCCTCTCCCCCTTTCTTTAACCCCCCTTTTTTTGTCCTCTTTCTCTCCTTTTACGATCCCTTTTGATCGAAACTCCCCCTTCCTTTTTTTTTTCTAAACCTTCAAAAGAAAAGCTCTACCTTGTAATTTGTTCTATCTGTGTGCAGCCCTGTGTGGCTAATAAAGAAACATATCTATATCTATCTATCGATATCTGTCTGTCTATCGATCTATCTATCTATCTATCTATCTATCTATCTATCTATCTATCTATCTATCTATCTATCTATCTATCCATCTATCTATCCATCTATCTATCTATCTATCTATCTATATTTTTATCTATCTATCTATCTCCCCTCGCTCTCACTCCCTCTTTCTCTGTTGGTCTCTTTTTCTCTAAATATATATGTGCTCACACACCCGTATACACACACATATGTATAGTTGAAATTTATAGAAAAACAAACACAGAGACAGGTGTACGAACAACAAGCAAATCTATTAGGTTGACGCTCGGGAAAAGGAAAAAGCCTCTTACGCTTCGAGCCTACGCTCTTCAACAGAAAAGAATAATACAAAATGAATAGAGTGAGAATGAAGAAAAACTTCTAGATTTCAGCCATCCATATATATATAATATATATAATTTTAATAAATTATTTCATACTCGGATAACTCATTTATATCATCTTCCCAATATACCTGCAATCTACCTACCAATCAATTAACCTACCTAAGGATGTGTCTGGCCTCTTGGTGGAGGCCATGCTATTATTATTATAAGTTTACTAAGGTCCCTCCTATGTAAGAACCGAGAAATTTTTAGTTTCTTATGGTCGGTCGGACCTTAACGTGTTCTGGTAATTAAAAAAAAATAATAGATAAAAAAAATATCATAAACACGTAGAAATTGTTTAAAGCCATGACCTCAAAAGTCCTGGACATGGTCGACCCATTCACGAGTAAAGCGACCATCAAATCGAAAAGGCAGAAACGATCTCAGGGATCGTCGCATTACAGAACTAAGAATGCCCCCGAGCTGCAAGCTTTACCTCATCTAAAGGATACATCACCCGCAGAACTATTTATTGAAATTTATGTATTGATTAAGTCTTTCCTTGTTTGTTTTGCAAAATAGTGGTTTTGTCTCGAATAATATTTTATATATATATATATATATATATATTATATATATATATATATGCGACCTTATATGAGTTATGTATAGAAAGATGTATGTGTGTGAGAGTGTGCCTGTGTTGCTTACTCCAGAGGTTGGTCTCTGTCTGTGTCTGCTACGCTCTGTGTTTTTCTGGAGGGTATTAGTTAAGTTATAAAGTCTCTCGCGATACACTTGATTTCTGCTGAATTTTGAACGATCACTTGTAATTTCTTAACAACTTTGCAATTTTATAACAAACAAATTTTTGCGGGTAACACAGTCACGTAACAGAAAAGCTTCTACAAAGTATTTCGGACAAAAGCAAATCGTTATCCTTTGATCAACTGTCAAGTAGGCGTCGAAATATAGGAAGAACATCATTGACTGTAATTCTTTTGTTTAAAGGTGTGGTTTCCAGGCAAATTGTTTTACTTGATTGACAGATCATCCAAAATAGTAGATGGCTTTAAAAACAAAAGAGTTTGTGAAGTAATATGTGCCGTGTCGTATCTTTGACAATAACCGAATAGCTTGAGGAGTCCTTCAATCGAGATAATGTAAAGTAGATACTGTAGGAATTACACTACAGGTTCACGCGAACGCGTGCGTAAACCCGAATTACTACACACGTATTTACATATACACGCACATGTATGTATACGTAATAGGATTCCTAAAATGTTAGAAGAAGACGCCAAATCGTCGAACCGCGAAGAATTTGTTCTCAAGAAATTTCAGCAAACGCCCGAATATAAAACGAGCAAGACAAATGAAAAGATCTCGTTTTAAATTCTAGCGTTTGCTATAATTTCTTGAGAACACATTCTTCGTGGTAAAACTATTTCGTGTCTTCTCTTAGCATTTTAGGAATCCACCTTGGTGGTTATACGTCTTATATATTGCATGTAATATAATCATTTAACTTTCAGCTTTTTAAAATATGCTACGACACTGGTTTAAATTGATATTAATATTAATTCCTACCCTCATTATATATATATATATATATATATATATTATATATATATATATATATATAAAAGTTGAGTTGTGGGGTATCGCACGAGTGGGATTATATAAGAAAAAAGGTTTGAAAATGCAATTTAAACGATGTTTATTTACTTAACCGGTTTCACTCTCTTTGTAAAAGATTGTCAAAAGTTACATTTAAGGAAACATTGAATAATATGGGTTCAAAAAAGTTTTTTACATAATTGTCACATTGAGTATATGCATTCAAAGAGGTTTTTACATAATTGTCACATTGAGTATTATGCATTCAAAAAGGTTTTTACATAATTGTCACATTGAGTATTAATGCATTCAAAAAGGTTTTTACATAATTGTCACATTGGATATTATGAATTCAAAAATGTTTTTTTTACATAATTGTCACATTACATGTATAGATATAGTGTTTGGTAACAGAGAAGTTCAATAGTGTGATGAGAATGTTTGGGAAAATTTGGCAGAAAAGGATAAAACAAATATATTATTGGGAATTGGTTGCGTTAATTATTGGTTGTCGCAAATTGTCACATTACATGTATATATATACAATCTTCGGTATATATATAACAGCCTTTTGACAGCAAAAATTAGAATGGCTTTTTTATACATCTCAGAATATTTTAAGTACAAGGCGAGAATATGTTTTTACTGACCTGTTGGGATTAGCAGAAAGGCTGAACTGAGAGAACAGAGGAAGTAGCCAATGTGGTGTATACTTCCCCTTTATGCATGAATGATTTTGGGGTTATCAGGAGGTTAGTATGCGGGTGTGAATAGATGTGTTCGTGCCCGCTGGTCAGATAGCGTCTGTTTGTCACACACATATACACACACACACACACACACACACACTGTGTATTGTATATGTATGTGTACAATTAAGTGTATATATGTGTGTGTATGTGTGCAGTGTATATATGTATATTGTAGGTGTGCTATATATACGTGAATACAGGTATGTGCATTGCGTGTATATATATGTATACATTGTGTGTGTATGTTATGTGTGTGTGTGTGTATATATACATTATATGTATGCGTACGTGTATGTGTATGCGTTGTATGTATGTGTATTGTGGGTATATGTGGTACATCTATGTATGTGTATGTAAACACTATTTATATGTATATGTGTATATATGTATATGCATTGTCTATATATATATATATTGTATGTACTGCGTATGTATATTGCATGCATATATTGTGTATGTATATTGCTTACATGCTGTATGTGTATATTGTATGTGTGTATATATATGCTAGGTGTATTTGTGTGATATTTATATTATGTATGTATGTGTGCGTGTGTTGTGTGTGTGTGTGTGTGTGTGTGTGTGTGTTGTGTGTGTATGTGTGTTATATATCTGTGTATGTTATATATAGATACATATTATATTTGTGTGCTGTGTGTATATGTGATATATGTGGGTGCGTTGTGTGTGGGTGTGTGTGTTCTGTGTGTGTGTGTTGTTTGTATGTGGTGTGTGTTTGTTTACTATGTGTGTGTGTGTGTGTGTGTTGTTGTGTGTGTGTGTGTGTGTGTGTATATATGTGTGTGACAAACAGACGCTATCTGACCAGCGGGCACGAACACATCTATTCACACCCGCATACTAACCTCCTGATAACCAAAATCATTCATGCATAAAGGGGAAGTATACACCACATTGGCTACTTCCTCTGTTCTCTCAGTTCAGCCTTTCTGCTAATCCCAACAGGTCAGTAAAAACATATTCTCGCCTTGTACTTAAAATATTCTGAGATGTATAAAAAAGCCATTCTAATTTTTGCTGTCAAAAGCTGTATATATATACCGAAGATTGTATATATATACATGTAATGTGACAATTTGCGACAAACAATAATTAACGCAACCAATTCCCAATAATATATTTGTTTTATCCTTTTCTGCCAAATTTTTCCCAAACATTCTCATCACACTATTGAACTTCTCTGTTACCAAACACTATATCTATACATGTAATGTGACAATTAGTATAAAAAAACATTTTTGAATTCATAATATCCAATGTGACAATTATGTAAAAACCTTTTTGAATGCATAATACTCAATGTGACAATTATTGTAAAAACCTTTTTGAATGCATAATACTCAATGTGACAATTATGTAAAAACCTCTTTGAATGCATAATACTCAATGTGACAATTATGTAAAAAACTCTTTTTGAACCCATATTATTCAATGTTTCCTTAAATGTAACTTTTGACAATCTTTTACCAAAGAGTGAAACCGGTTAAGTAAATAAACATCGTTTAAATTGCATTTTCAAACCTTTTTTCTTATATATATATATATATATATATATATATATATATATATATAGGTCACCATTTCCCTACTAGTAAAAAGGTATCCACAAACAATCGGGATTTGCAACCCATTTCCTATAAATCTAGAAATGCTAGGGGAAAAAAGACTCACCCATTATACCGGCTCGATCAGGCGACACCGAACGATATAATAATGGTCTGCCAGCATCACTACATTTATATAGACAAGCGAAATCGTATTTCCTTCCAAAATCACCACGTGAGTTGCAAAACCATTATCAACGAAACGAAGTTCCGCAGATTTACTGTATGGTAGTATTAGTGTACAATATACAAAAAGGGTGAAATATAATTAATTTAATAAAATTAATTATATTTCACCCTTTTTGTTTGTAAATGTATATATATATATATATATATATATATATATATATATATATATATATATACATAGATATATATATATATATGTGTATATATATATATATATATATATATATATATATATATATATATATATATATATATATATATATATATATCTACACATACATATATATACATATAAATAAAGGGTGATGAAAGACAGAGAAAGAGTGAGTGATAGTAATGCAGATAAACATATTTAGGCTTAACACACACATACACACGCGCGCGCACGCAAACATGTACAGACATATATACCTAGAGAAATACATTCTGTATATGCCTGTAACAATTTCGCGTGGTTGTAT
>NC_043008.1:16297859-16317859 GCF_006345805.1 Octopus sinensis
TTTTTAATTTATCAATCTTTTTCGGTAAGATTGCTTAGATGTGCTATTTTCTTCAAGTCATTTACGAAACATGGATATATATATATATATATATATATATATATATATATATATATATATATGTATGCATGTATGTATGTATATATATAGGCGCAGGAGTGGCTGTGTGGTAAGTAGCTTGTTTACCAACCACATGGTTCCGGGTTCAGTCCCACTGCGTGGCACCTTGGACGAGTGTCTTCTACTATAGCCTCGGGCCGACCAAAGCCTTGTGAGTGGATTTGGTAGACGGAAACTAAAAGAAACCCGTCGTAAATATGTTATATATATATATATATATATATATATATATATATATATATGCGTGTGTGTGTGTTTGTGTGTTTGTGTTTGTCCCCTTGGGTTTATGTACCCGTTACTTAGCGGTTCGGCAAAAGAGGACCGATAGAATAAGTACTGGGCTTACAAAAGAATAAGTCCCAGGGTGGAGTTTCTCGATTAAAGGCGGTGCTCCAGCATGGCCGCAGTCAAATGACTGAAACAAGTAAAAGAGTAAAAGAGTATATATATACACACCCACAAACACACACTCATACACACACACACACGCACACACATTTATCCATGCATGAATAAGACGGTTTTCCGCACACATTCTCTTTAGATAGTAAGCTGCTATTATGGAGCTCACATCCAATACGATGGAAAATGACACTGGTTTTGATTGAGGACATCTTAATTATGTAACCATGCTTGCACCCATAGTGTATGCATATATATATATATATATCACCGATGCATATTATTGTCATAATATATATGACTAGTATTATCATTTATATTCACAATTCATCAGGTTTTTGTTCATTCGTTTCATGGTGTATCGAATTTGGCTTTTTTTTTGTAATTGGTACCTAAAGTTACGTAGGTATATACACACGCGCAAACACATACTTATATAGTAAGAGAGAGAACGAGAAAGAGAGAGAGAGAGAGAGAAACAGAGAGAGGGGGAAAGAAAGAAATGGTGAGAGAGTAAGAACTAATGAGAGAGGGATACACAAGCTCATTGCTCTCTGAAGTTGCAATTATAAATATCCACCATATATGATATGCACACATTGATTACTATCAAATGCACTCATTCTCTTTTGTGCAGGCGGTGATAATCAAAATCTATAGAAATTTAAGAATCATGGTTAAAGAAAAAATATATTGGAAAGTATATATAGGATACCATCATTCTTTAATTATAATTACTGTGGTTCTTATACATTTTGCTCATAGCAAATAGAAGCAATAGTTAGATAAGAGAAATATACTTACTGCAAACAAAAATGAGACGATAGCATTTTATTTCTAGTTGACATCTTTTCAATCAAATCATTAGGAATTTTAAAAGTTTTAGATTTACGTTCTCTAAACGAGGAATCCAATTTCAATCAGGATATAATCTCAGAGCGACAAATTAAATTCATGCATATTTTCTAGATTTATATCTGCCACTCTATCAACACATCCCGAAACAAATTTATTCGTATATCTATCGTTCTTCCCTTAATATAAAATACTCTTACAGATATATCTATATTTCAAGAAGACGCGTATTTTTAGATACACACATACACACACACTTTAACACACTCACATACACACACATATGCTGTAAAGAATAAGATCTTTATTTTTTTGTATATATCTATTTATATGTATACCACTTACATACGAGCGCGCAGAGCAATATTTATGCTTGAAATAGAACGATACAGAGAAGATTAGCATTACATCATCGCCAGGATGATACGCGCATTTGTGAAGCCTTCCCTATGTTGATAGGCGGTGCGCCATCATGACGGCTTTCTAATGACTCAAAGAAGCAAATATATATATATATATGTGTACGTGTATATGAGTGTGTGCGTGTGTGTGAGCGCATGTGTGTTTAATATATATATATATATATATATATTATATATATATATATACGAAGAGAGAGAAAGAGATAGAGAGAGATAGGGATGATTAAGATTAAAGAATCATAAGGTAGGAATAAAGCGGGTTAATATTGGGTTGTCTGGAAAGTTCGTACCGATTAATAGCAGCTTACCTTTCGACTTATTTTAGAACATGGTTGAATGCATAAAATAGGATTTGACTACGCCTCCATTTAGAGCACGGTTAAAGCTATCTTTTCGTGGAAGATTTATGTTCCTATAACCTGTGTTAATTCTATAACCCTTTAAAATGGAAGATAGGAACGTTCATTGCTGCAGCTCGGCTGGTATGTATTACTCCACCCTCCATATTCACCAGATATTGCTCCTTCGGATTTCAACTTATTCAGGTCTCTGCATAACATACTTAATGGTAAAAATTTCAAATTTTTGGATGACGTAAATTGATACCTTGATTAATTTTATACCATGAAACCACCTAAATTCTGGGAAGAGGGTATTTGAAAGTTAAAGGAATGATGGACACGCATTGTGCAACAAAATGGTTCATATTTGGTTGATTAAAAATATAATGGCAAGTATTTATTGACCTTTTTCTTTCCTTTAAATATCGGTACGAACTTTCCGGGCAACCCAATAATATAACCTTGAAAATTACCTTTCTCGTAATTATACATTATTTTGCTCGTTGTAACAAATGGTTTCAAATTTTCTTACTAGACCAGGAAGTTGGGGGAGGAGCTAAGTCGATTGTATCGACCCCTGTGATCAACTGGTACTTATGTTTTCGACCCCCACAAAGGCAAAATCGAGTTCGGCAGTATTTGAAATCAAAGCGTAATGACGGACGAAATACCACAAGGCATTTCGCCCGGGGTGTTATCGATTTTGCAAGTTTGCCGCCTTACACTAGTTGTAACATATTACCTTAGGGCAACAGAGTTATTTCCACATTACTGCCAATTCAGATTTCTCTGCATGTTGATTTGTTACATTTGACGAAACGAGATCTTGAGTCAAAACCTGATAATTTCATTATCACAACTATAAACCTGATGTTGGTTTTTCCATTACTCATTATAATAAGGAAAATGAAAAGAAAAGTAGGAGATTGTAGATGATCTGGGAATGTTTATTAATCGAGTTTATAATTTAATTTACGTTTTTATCATAGCAAACACATGTTAGAATATTTTGCTTTCTAAGAAACGGACAGTTTCGGTTGGAATGTTCATATACGACTTCGGACAGCTCACATAATATTTATCTATATACATGGTGCCAGTATATATTTGCGTTTCCTCTGTATCTTAAGAATTATTAACATTTTGTAGCATCTTCTGCTGCGTTTTGTCACGTTCTTGCCGAACTTTCCAAAATTATCCTATGAAATTCAGCGTTTCAAGTTTAACTTCTTTCTGATATATTGCTATAGCTCTAGGCATTTATTTGCTGATTATATACCGTCTTTGTTAGGAAGATAGGAAACTAACACGAAGTAAAATATAAATATCTGTCACCAGGGTTGATATAAATTGAACATATCATTATTTCAAATTGATCTTCGACGAATATTAATTCTTTCTTTTTTCTTTGCTTTTCTTTTCTTTCATTTTCATTTTTTTTTTATGCATTGCGAAAGCAAAATTCCCTATAATTTAAAAGTTGACGAATGTGATATTTTGACATTCATGTTTTTCCTAACGCAATTGGTTTGTAAGTGATATAAATAGGTACGGAGCAGATATCGAGATAACATGGCGGAATTTGCTTGTATAAGGCTTACGTTTACTAAACTGTGTTAGATATCCACAGAAATATTTGTTTCCTCTGACTAATCACAAAGCATTTCTTTATGGGAGAAGAGGTAAGTAGTGTTTCTCTCAACAAAGAGAACAAATTAAGCGAGTTCAACTAAATTATTGCTTCATCGTCATTGAATATACGTTTCACTCGGATCTAATAGATTAGAAATGTTCTGCAGCATTAGAGTGTATGGAATGCGTACATAAAAATGGGATTCCATTATCTTGTTCAAACTTTTGGTTTCGTTCTTTTATGGCTACATCAATGAAATACCTGTAAATTATACAGAAGTACCAAGAGAATATATGGCAATTGACACGTGACCCTATGCGCTCTTGGAAAATATTTTTACATGCTTCATTTATAGAATCACACATGTGATACTAGATTAGGCTGGAATACGCCAGAGAACTCTTCCAATCGATACTCCAAAGAACTGTGGCTTTGAATGCTTGAAATGATTCATGGCGATATATATTGATATCGCCATGATATATATTGATATCATGTCAAGTGGAATATTGCACAATGGACAAAGTTATCTTTACATTAATAAATATTTGTCATGATTGGAAGCACTATTAAAAATCACTTCTTATTTAAATCATTCTAGTCGAAAATATCTACCTAATTCATTTTTATAGTTAATTTTGTCTTTCTAGATCGAAATTTCCAAATGGTAATTTTATAAGATCAGGAGTAAAGATGTTTTCATTTAAAAAATCCGAGTATGTAAATAATAGTCAACTGAACGATTTAGTACAATCCATTTCCATTTACGTGTTCTTATTAACGATTTATCTACGATTTATCCAAAAATTCCAGCTTGTATTACCAAATAATATCACGTAGATTCCA
This sequence comes from Octopus sinensis, assembly GCF_006345805.1. Lineage (NCBI taxonomy): Eukaryota > Metazoa > Mollusca > Cephalopoda > Octopoda > Octopodidae > Octopus > Octopus sinensis. The sequence continues at coordinate 16,302,479 of NC_043008.1, forward strand.
AGACCTTAGTTAACGAAGAGTTTACATTTAACTTTACATTTCAGCTATCTGATACATCGAACACAAGTAAAAATCACGAATTTCTTTCTGATGACAAATAATTAAAGATTTTTGTGTGAAAGTGTATGTAGATAGATATTTCTTCGTTTCTCACAACGGTTTTGAAATATAGGCTTGCTGGAAAGCGTGAGAGCGTTTGAGATGATTTAATTTCCGGTAAAATGTGACTATAATGCACAACTGAATTTCAAAAACACATTTATCGAAAAAGCAAGTTCTTGTGCTCAAATGAGGGGAATGTAAAAACATCTGCCTAGAAAGAACCATCATTCTTTATTGAATATACATCGGAGATAATATTTCAAATTCCGAAACTGTTATTTTGAGACAAGCATGTGATTCACTCTACGGCGAGCAATATATGATCTTATTTGACCCCATTCAACTGTACGTGTGTTCTCGATTTACTTTAACAATATGAACAGTTCTATTCATATAATTGCATTGATATTCTCTTTGGAGAGGGAGAGATCTTAATATATTTCTTATCAAATGACAGTTGTGATTGTTATATGAGACTAAACTTTAGAAACCCCTGTCAATATTTATTATCATATATTGATACATTAAAGGTTGTGATTATAACAGCTTTAGCGTACTTCATCAGTTGATATTGCATTGATCCATACGTTGATAGCAATCACAAATGTGTCTCTATGCCACTGAAGTTCAATTATATAAGCAAACTCTAGCAAGAAAGTCGAACGACTCTAATTGTTCATAGAAATATGCAGTGTTTCTTTCTCCTGTATATGCCCCTCTCAGTGAACCAGTGTTTATGGAGTTTGGAAGCATGTAAGCTACTAAAATGTTAGTTTATTTATATATTTTTGGTAAATATCATTTGAAATTTCGATGCATATTTGGAGCTTCATTATACAACTAAATAAATATGATTATTCTATTTTTCTAAGATTGATTAATTATTCGCACATTGAATCAGTCAGCCAGGTTAGTCAGAGCTCTTTCGTCCACTTTCACGACTTCATCAATGCCATGGTTTCTCTATTCCGGGTGCTTCATTCAACACTGTGTACACATCGAGAATCTTGCAAACAAATACGAAAAAGAAACATAACATTTTCCATACGCTATAAATTTTCCTAATATTAGAATTATACAATTAATCAACTGGATATTATTTTATTTTTCATATATCTATCTTTTGCCTTATGTTTCTTTCAGTCATTAGACTGCAGCCATGCAGGATCACCACTGTGACGGATTTTAGTCGAAGGACTAAAGGCGGCAAGCTGACAGAAACGTTAACACGCCGAGCAAAATACTTTGCGGTATTTCGTCCGCCGTTACGTTCTGAGTTCAAATTCTGCCGAGGACGACTTTGCCTTTCATCCTTTCGGGGTAGATAAATTAAGTAGCAGTTACGCACTGGAGTCGATATAATCGACTTAATCCGTTTGTCTGTCCTTGTTTGTCCCCTGTGTGTTTAGTCTCTTGTGGGTAGTAAAGAAATAGGTATTTCGTCTGCCGTTACGTTCTGAGTTCAAATTACGCCGAGGACGACTTTGCTTTTCATCCTTTCGGGGTCAATGAATTAAGTACCAGTTACGCACTGGAGTGGATGTAATCGATTTAATCCCTTTGTCTGAACTTGTCTGTTCCCTCTATGTTAAGCCCCTTGTGTGCAATAAAGAAATATGATTTAAGTCGAAGGACTAGTGTGCAGTCGTCCTTTTTAAAGCCACGAACTTATTCTATCTTTTGCCGAACTGCTATACTACGGGGACGTAGCCCCACGCAGTGGAACTGAAACCATGCGGCTGGGAAGCAAACTTTTTACTTCATAATCACGTCTGCGCCTATCACATATTTATGTATTTGAACGCAAACGTATAACCAAGAAGATTTAAATGTAAGTATGCATATAACCAGCTGGTCATGTATACCAATATTATATAATATACGAAAATTACATCTGATATCATGTTTGAATGTCAGCGCATGTGTGTGGCTCTAATAACTTTCAAACGATATTTGACATTTGATTAAATAGATACAATCTTTTCTGCCAAAGTCAGTCTTGCCTATTATTACATTAAGAAAATAATAAAAGGAAAACAGCTCACTGATAATTATATTTCCTTTTAATTAGTTTTAATAATTTTCTTCACATTTAAAACTACACCATTAGTTTCCTTTCAGCGTTTTCCTATAAATATGTTTACAGTTTATCAATTCATTTTTCAAATAGATAATTAGATTATTAATTATTGCGAGAATAAATTAATACTTTCTCTGAACATTTGATATCTAAATTCTATGAATATTTTCAATATTTAATTTAACCTCCATAATACCTCGATTGGTCTGGTGACATGAACGAAATCATTGTTTTCCGATTCAAAAATGACGGCTCGTTTTAACAGACTCAAGCTTTTTGTTTTCATCAACCACACACACAGACACAAACACACACACACACACACACGCAAACACACACAAGCACACACACACAAACAAATAAGAAAAAAACGTGTACAATTGAAAATATATTGTTGAATATATACCATATGTGAAAAGTTCAATCAGCGATATACAATTATAACTGCATAGAACCGTACTATGCTACGGGTAGTCATCGTAGTAGTAGTAGTAGTAGTAGTGTAGTAGTAGTAGTAGTAGTAGTAGTGTAGTAGTAGTAGTAGTAGCAGCAATAGTAGTAGTAGTAGTAGTAGTAGTAGTAGTAGTAGTAGTAGTAGTAATAGTAGTTGTAGTAGTAATAGTAGTAGAGGTGTTAGTGGTGATCGCTATGGTGGTAGTAGTAGTAGTAGTAGTAGTAATAATAATAGTAGTTGCAGTTGTAATAGTAGAAGTGATGGTAGTGGTGATCGTTGTGGTGATGGTGTTGGTGGTAGTAGTGGTGATGGTGTTGGTGGTGGTAGTGGTGGTGATAATAGTAATAGTAGTAGTATTTGCTGTTGTTTTTACTGTAGTTGTATATAGCAATGCGCTGCAAAATAACCATTTTTCGGAGATTCCCTACTTGTGGCACATGAAACCATTGTACCACTCAGGCGACAACCTTCCAGCTCATGGCTCTGTATGCGTAATCATTCCTGGTACGAGATCCGAATGTAAATCCTAACTCAACATCTTTTAGTTACAGTCTACGACACGGAGAGGAAACACTGTCTATTTCTCTTCTTTTTTTTTTTTGACATGGTGATCCCCACACAGCACTAGTGCAACGTGAATGATGTGTTCTCCTGAAGAACACAGCATGCCGTCCGGCTTGAGAATCGATCCTGTCGTCTCGTGATTTTGAGTACAATACTCTAACCACTAGGCCACAATCCTTAACATGCGAAAATCAACATGATCAAATGTAATAGATAGTGAAAAACAAATGAACCACAGAAAGTAACCTTGTTACCTACGATATCGAGTAACCCGTCAGGCAGATCTTCTTTTTATAGAGTGATGTGTAGGTATTCTAGCGTACTGGTTTACTGCCGTGGTCAGATTGGTAGTGGATGTAAGTGTTTGTTACAATAGCATCAAAAACATACATACTTTTAAAACCAAATGAGACAAATGGGCGCAGGAGTGGCTGTGTGGTAAGTAGCTTGTTTACCAACCACGTAGTTCCGGGTTCAGTCCCACTGCGTGGCACCTTGCGCAAGTGTCTTCTACTATAGCCTCGGGCCAACCAAAGCCTTGTGAGTGGATTTGGTAGATGGAAACTGAAAGAAGCCCGTAGTATATATGTATATATATATATATATGCGTGTGTGTTTGTGTGTCTGTGTTTGTCCCCCTAGCATGGCTTGACAACCGTTGCTGGTGTGTTTATGTCCCCGTTACTTAGCAGTTCGGCAAAAGAGACCGATAGAATAAGTACTGGGCTTACAAAAGAATAAATCCCGGGGTCGAGTTGCTCGATCAAAGGAAGTGCTCCAGCATGGCCGCAGTCAAATGACTGATAGAAGTAAAAGAGTAAAAGAGTAAAGTCTATTCCCGAAAGGGAAACCGATTCATTTGATTCATACCAGCTTTGAAGAATAAGACAGATTCCTTACTGTATCACCCTTTTTTCCTTGAAACGAATGCTTTCATTATCATACCTTAAATGCGATAGATGCCACTAGTTTACGCTCATTAAACATATCTTTTTTTTTAATGGGTGATATACAGAAAGTGCATATCTGCGAAAATGAATTGACCAATAGCGAATCTCAGTAATGATACCGAATGAGCAACAGAGAAAACACACGAGATATTTAAAAAAGACATTCATTTTTCGATCACTCATTTTCAATGTAATCATTTAGTGATAATATAGAAAGTCCTTAATGCACGAATAAAATATGTATCGATTCAATGTTCGAGATAGTGAACATACCTAACACAGCAACAGACATATATATGATATATATATATATATATATATATATATATATATATATATATATATATACATATATATATATATATATGTGTGTGTGTGTGTGTTAATACACACACATATACATAAATATATATATTCATGGATATATATATATATATATATATACATCTATTTATATATATATATATATTATATATATATATATATATACTATATATATATATATGTATATATATATATATATATTAATACACACACATATATATGTATAACTATATAAATATATCTATATGTATACCTATATAACATATAAATGTACACACTCAGATATGTATGTATATTATATATATATATATATATATATATATATATACATATACAGGATTGAGACAACATTTTATTTGATGCAATCAAAGTGGAAAATAGAATTTTATAGATCGGTGAGAGTTAGGCTTATGTGTTTATTTCTTTTTCGTTCGTGAAATAAAAGTCCAGACGATATGGAACCAAAATTTGTAACAAGCAAGTAACTCGGTAGCGTTCCAATCAGCTCACATTGAACAAACCAGACATCATTAACAATTTATATAAACAACTGAATAAATTTATACATTCTCCTACACACATGCACATTCGGATATTTGTGCAAACGCACGAATGACACACGCACACGAAACCACATACGTGCATATGTCTACACAGCTCTGTGTGTGTATATATGTACGCATTATATATATATATGTATATATGTATACTTATATATATATGTATATATGTATATATAATTGTATATTTGTATATATGTATACTTATATATATATATATATGTGTATATATATATATATTATATGTATATATATATATGTATATATATATATTACATATATATATCTATATATACACATATATATATATATATTATATATATATATATATATATATATATATATATATATATATATATATATATGTATGCATGAACTGAAAGCCTAATAGGTAATATGTATTTAAAATGAAATTCAATATATGATATAAATTTCGATAAATGCTGAATTTATCGAATACGCCATTCTGTAATCTTCTCTGACACACGGACACAGACACACACACAACATACGAACGTACACATACCTATCTGCATATATATGTGTGTGTGTGTGTATATTTTGTTTGTGTGTGTGTGCGTCTATACATTCGTGTATTCATTGTGTGTATGGTCGTACATGTACGTGTGATTTTATAAAAACTCATATCACACCAAGACAGTTTCCACGTACATTCATAATCTTAAATAAAGAGCCAGCTAATAAAATCGGGGAACAACTAGAAGATATAGTATTTCGTGTGAAACTAATTCGTTGATTAGAAAATTCTTAAATATGGTATTTAAAATGTATCTCCAAGCCTGAGTGCTGTGTGTGTGGAAGACGCATGTTCAGGTGTTCATTTTCGAAAATTATGAAGAATTTGTACTCTAAGAAAATAGTTCTGTATTCAGTGATATGTAACCTTTCTGTAATCACATTACAGTCTTTAACTTCATAACGTAGTGGTGAGCTGCTTGAATCGTTAAAGCGTCGGAACCAAAAGTTTCGCGTTATTTCTCTCGAATTTTTGCACACGGAGCCTCTCCCGATGTGAACCTTGCTTTTCATCATTTCGGAGTCAAATATACATAGACTAGATGTGTACTAGATTGTGATGAAATCAATTTGAATCCTTGCCTTGCTGTGCAAATGCTTGAAACTTTTTGCAGAACACCTAATTGTGGGGAGGCGCCAGACACGCTAGTGCATCTGAAAAATTATTTGCAATGTTTCTTCTCTCTCTTTACGATCTGAACACAAACTCTGCCAAGGCCAGATTTGCTTTTCATCCTTTCGTTGTGATTTAAATAAAATTGCATCAGCTACTGAAGTCGATGCAAACGATTTATCCCTTTCACCGATTTTCAGACACTGTGTTTCAATTACAAATGGGATGGGCGGAAGCACTCCGTCGGTTACGACGATGAGGGTTCCGGTTGATCCGAATCAACGGAACAGCCTGCTCGTGAAATTAACGTGTAAGTAGCTGAGCACTCCACAGACACGTGCACCCTTAACGTGGTTCTCGGGGATATTCAGCGTGACACAGAGTGACAAGGCCGGCCCCTTGAAATACAGGTACAACAGAAACAGGAAGTAGGAGTGAGAGAAACTTGTGGTGAAAGAGTACAGCAGAGATCACCACCATCCCCTGCCGGAGCCTCGTGGAGCTTTTAGGTGTTTTCGCTCAATAAACACTCACAACGCCCAGTCTGGGAATCGAAACAGCGAACCTATGACCGCGAGTCCGCTGCCCTAACCACTGGGCCATTGCGCCTCCAATTACAAATATATTATAGTACACATAAAAATGCGGATATCATGGTTGTATTTAGGGTGGGTGATTATATCAACAAAAATTCAAATAGACACAGGCACTGGTGTAGTACTTCTTTATTTTATCATCTAATTATCCAATGGATTGTAACGTAATCAATTGCTTGTCATTTATCTAAGCGTCCTTTCTCCTCTATTCGTGACCTCATTGATGACGCCTTTACATTTCAAGGTGTCATAATTTGTTTGAAGCTTATTTTGGTGCTACATGGATCGTCTACGTTTAAAAAAATTTCCAATCGGTGCACTTCTTCTAATGATAGGAAATATGTTGCCTGAGGATAAAAGAATAAACTGAAATCCAGGGAACCAACACCCGATTGCTTAAAATAATCAGAATTTATGGAATGCACATTTTACTGTTCCACATATACCACTACATCCACTACGAAGGCCCAGGACATGGACCACTGGATTACCTCCTCTCCCATATCTTTCCTTGAAGTTAGCGAATTGCAGCAGCTTAAAATGAATATTAAATGCAACATACTCGGTCTCAACATACTCAGATAAGGGTATGAACAAGCATAGGGTACTGCCATTTTCTTCAAATTAGGAACTAAATAAACACATATATACACATGTAACCATACATTCATATATATATATATATTATATAATATATATATATATATAATATATATATATATTGTATAGAGGGCATTATTAACACATAAATGCCACACGCTAGAGGGACATAAGTGTCATTACTACCAAAATTTAACGAATCATACCGAATGCAGCTCTCGAAGCAAGACATTTAAAAAACTGAATTTATTTCTATATCACCTGTGATTTCGCACTTAACGTATTAAATACGTCTTTTAGCGTGTGGCATCTATGTGTAATAATGCCCGCTATACAATATAAATAAATATTTTCAAGTGAAAAAATTATTTTCGGATTTTTTCTCTTATGAGGTTTTTCACGCTAACTACCTGATAATTTCTTGTTAAGATTCCTTATTAAGACTTTATCCTTATTGTTAAATTTATTATATATAATAAATATATATATATATATATATATATAATATATATATATATAATATATATATATAGTTATATATATATATATGTATAATATATATATACCATATATATATATATATATATATATATACATACATATAATGTGTGTGCATGTCTGTGTGCGTGTGCGCGAGTGATGTGTACATATGTGTATGGAATTGGAGACAGAGAGAGTGAGATAAAGATGTGTTTAAGCTTTAGTCAATGTTTTGTACAACTGCGAAGTAATTTACAAGAAACCGTATAACAATAAGATAACAAACCAAAGTTGATGGGGAAATAAGATTGGAAATCAGTTCTTCATCCTATATATATTTATTGTTATTTTAGGAAGACATCTCACGACGGTTCTGTAGAGTAAGAGACGAACATTAGGAAAACATTTCACAAAGGAGAAATTTACCCGTGTGGTGATGAATGTTGATTTACTGAAATGGTTAGGTAGTCTTAGCGTCCATATTTGTTGATAGTCAGGTTGCTGAAACAGAAGCAGTCGAAATTATTCGCGTGACAGAAGAAAATCATTTGTAGTCATGCTTCGTTGATCATGACTGTATCTATCTAAAGTCTTTACTTCTAAATCACATCTTATCTCTCGGACATCTCACCAGCTACAGATCTCTGTTCACTGTTAAATTGGTAGGGAAGTGAATTGCAACTTTGTGCGTACAGACTTGAATATTTTCGTGTGATAGAGTAATATATTTAGAATGTTTAGAAATTATATTTTTTGTGTAAATTCGAATTTGGCAACGAATATCTTAACAAAATGTCCATAGCAGTCCTAGAATTTCTATATGAAGTATATGACACAATTTCCAAGTGAGTGACTTATCTTCCCCATTTTGACTACTTCTTGGGGTACTACCAGGAATGTTCGTGTTATCTTAAACTGTTCAAACATCCCGTCAACAGAGACCCAACTATATAATTGGCATGTATATTGAATTTAACTGACAGGCTGACTGTCGGAAATACTTCTTTCGTCGATTGACTTTCATAGTTTCGTCACCGTAATAGAAAGAAGTAGTCATGTTTTTTTATGACTACACCCACTACAGTCGACTCCCTCTGTGGCCATCAAGCCCCTTCCTAGCACGCCCTTCCTAGCAGGCACTACTCCTTGTTCTTTTGTCCTAGAGTCCCCCAGCCCCTTCCTAGAAGGCACTATTCCTTGTGCTTTTGGCCTTAGATATACAATTATTTGTTAAACTAGCCTTTAATTTAAAAGTGGCCCCATAAAACAGTAACAAACAAAATCTTCAACATGTCTTTCTTTCTGATACCTTAGTAGCTTCTAAGCTGAAGTGAAGACTGTATGTTCTTTGTCTATCTCCATACACTCTTAAATATTATAGGTAAAATTATACTAATTTGTCCATCTCTTTTAATTTAATTAAATAGTTCTAGTTAGAATGGAGTGTCTATATTATTGTCAAATTTCATACACAAACAGATCATAGTGTGTGTGTGTGTGTGTGTGTGTGTAACATCGAAATATTTAAGCTTGGTTGCAAATATTGAAATCTTATGTTTCACATGCGAATAATTTGTTAGAATCAGATTATGAATTTAATTAGATATAAGCCCATTAACAGCAGATTATTATTGACGCTGTGAAAAAATTATTATGGTAGTTACTAGAGGAGTTGAAAGGTAAATAAATAAATCAAATTTGCTTATACGAATAATGTTAGATCTTGTTATTTCAGGACATTATTTTTCAAGGTGAGTCGTGAAATGCAGCCGGAGGAATATAATTTGTTTAAGTCGAACGTACATCCACAACTAACGACATTTATGTATGCCATACCTATACGTTTCTTGTAACACATTGGGAATATTCCCAGTTATCTAAGCTGCGATTAGACATGTTGCTGAGGAGGAATCACGAGTTGCAACCGATTATTTTAAGGTAGCATTAGATTAATAACAGAATAGTTAATTTTGATTCTGATGCTATTTAAGTAGTTGATGGTTCGTCTTGATAACATAGTCGGTCTTGTATATAAATATTTGATCTTGATGGGATTTAAAAGTATTAATATCTACAGCAAGTAGTGCATTGCAATAATGCTTGTTGGAAGATATGATTTTCAGATATGAAGAATACAAATCAGTTGAATAGTTCCACTTTCAGTAACTCACAGCTCTATCGTATAAATCCGATCCAACGATACGTAGTCGCTCATCAAATACTCAACCTCACCCATGCCTCACTCGATCGTCTTAAAGTGAGGAAAGAAAGCAATATAACTGAAGCTCAGACATTGAGAGACAAAATGGACTGCACTGAAATTGATCTAAAGTCTAAAATCTCAAATTTAAGTCTTGTACGGGTTAACAGTAAAGATAGATGCTAGGAAAACGTTCTGAAATCTTATCAGCATACATATGACGAATTTGAACTGGATACCAGGAATATACCGTAAATCCTCAAGTATAATCCGCATTTTTCCCCAAAATTTAATGGTCATAATCCCCTGTGCGTAATATATACGAGGTTAAAAAGGAATATTATTTTCTTAGCAATGTCCAAGTCTCTATTTGCTATCTGGCAATGTTTATTCAGCTGCATTTTGTGATGATGGGTGCGAAAATACCTTAAGCTAAGCCTGAAAGCAATGAAGTCATAAAAGAATCATCCATAACTTGCAGTAAGCAACATATATTAAACGTTATTACTGTTATTTCTATATTTTCTGCAAACAAAATGCACCAAAACGCTACACGTTTGCATTATGTTATATATACAATCATATTAAAGGACGTTACCGTATATATATTTACAAACCAAGGACGTTATATAGACCTCCTTGACTCAAGTTAGAGAAGGGGTGCGTATTATACACAAGGTTTAGGTTTTTCAGAGTTCCAGCCCCGTAAAAATCCCCTGCGTATTATACTTAAGGGCGGACAAGACTCGAGGATTTACGGTATGTGGAATTAGACGATAAAAGAATGACAAATGGAACACATAAGAAAATCATTCACGATGAAAATCTTGCATCAACCTCAGAGGAGACTCATTTTTACAAGAGAAGAATTTTGTTCAAAACTTCCATTTCATTTTATATGGTTGCTTATCACCTTACCAAAACACAGGATAGCCTATCAATAAGTGATTGACAAGTTCAAAGTTATAATGAACTTATGTAGTTTACTTGACGCAGAGATAAGAACAGAACCTAAGGAATTTATCGCCACTTACTTCTGTGGTTTGCAGCATTTTATAAGCTAAGATCATGTTTCACCCCATCTTTATAGGCATTTTTAATCATATAATGAAGGGTTGTTGAAACCTTTCCAGCTGTTGGTGTAACATTTGGAATATGTTCAAGCATGATGGCTACTAATTGTTCAATGATAAAAACTTATCCAAGAACGACTACGACGTATGAAAGACTAAGGTCTCAGTGCCTTTTGGATGTCGAATTAACTATTCTAAAACCGATACAGTTTGAAGAAATCATAAAAAAATATTCAGATACCATGCGTAGAAAAAAATGTGTTTTTGTATGTATTTAAGTAGTATAGTGTATTAAGTTGGTACAATTTGCTGAACTTATTTTAAATGACAAAATTTTGCATTAACAGAGGCATTTAACTTTTCTATGAACTAACTTCAATGAAATACAATAAGCATTTCAATTCTTCGAGGATTTAAATTACTCTGTGTAAGGGGCCACCGAACTTAAAGTCCCCAGAGCATCCCAAGCTTCAAATCCGACACTGAGTTAAGGCGAATAGCATCTAGTCTCCTTGGATGTGTTCGTGTTTCATATTCGTCGCGTGATTCTTACTAAATAACAGTGTCCCAGTAAGGCAATATCCTCTGTTTGAAAATGATTAAAGAATAATGTGTGTGTACGTGTGCATGTACACCTACAAATAAATATATATATGTATTTATATTTATGTATACATATACTTAAATATATATATATGTAGATAGATATAGATATGTATGTTTACATATATACATACACGTGTATATACATGCATACACACATGCACACAGCAGTCAAACAATAAATAATAGGGTTATTATATGAGAAACTAACGTTATTTTTTTAATGAGAATCTATTAATTTGAACATCAAAATTACGTTTCTCTTTATTTAAATATCGCCTCTTTATTTATATCAACATTTTAACCGAGGAGGAACTCAGTGTTGCAGTGTAAAACACTTTTCAAATTCGAGATGATTTACCTCATAATTTTGAATTTTAATCGCTTCACTAGTAATTTATTACTGATAATAATTGCAACAACTTCAAAAAAATATTTTCTTCGCCGTCACATTTTCTCCGATATTTTGGCAGTTTTGGAGAGAAAATTTATTTTTACACAAGATTGTTTTATTTTATTTCAGATGTGTTGGTTATAATAAATGGTATTCAGTGAAGTGAATTATACAATTTTATTTCTCTTCTACTTCTTAGGTAGAAATTGCATATTTGCAAAGAAAACACAGTTCAACTACTTTAAAGTGATGTCATTTATCTTGCATAAAGTAATATATGTATAGTTCATGCTGAAGCCCTCAATCAATATTAAAATATACGCATGTTACTGTATAACTTTATAAGATGGATCTTTTGTGAGATAGAAAGTTTCACACAACGCACACAACGTATTATTGAAAGCAATCGCTGGAATATTTTGTTCCGTGGAGAATGCGGTTGAAGGTTCATTTTGTACTCATTTTGTTCAGAACTTTACTCTGTACAACTTGTTATAAGGATGTACAACCACCTTATTTCTCTCTTTCAGTAATGAAAATGAACCAATTGAAAATTTGCTTCAGCACCAAAGTGTTGAATTAACATGGCGTCATTAAAATTTTGCTTTAACAATTGGGAGATATGCTAAACGTTCTATTATCAAGTGAGTCAAAGCTGAAGTTCAATCGCATTCAGGTCACAGTCAGCAAAGTGCTTCATTGAGCATATATATGAATATCACTTGCTGTTGTTCAGCCTACTTTATACTGAATCCATTAAGCGTCTTTAAGAACACGTTGAGCTCCAGCACGAGATATCATAAGAAAGCAAGGAGATATGGACAGCAAAGGAACCTTAGAACTATCCAGGCATGAATAGCTGACATAACTTAGTTAGGCAGATACTGTGTTTGTCCGTACGTCACAAGCAAACAATCAATCGTCTTCAATTGCATTCATAATGTAATATCTTATCTAGAATCATTGTAGGAAAAATAAAACATCCTCATTCACTAACATGTGCACAGATACATGCACAGGTTTTGCTCAGCGATAAGAAGCTTGCTCCACAATCACATGTTTCCAAGTTCAGTTCCATAGTGTGGCACCTTCGGCATGTGTCTTCTACAATAACCTCATACCAACCAAAGGCTTTTCAGTGGGTTTGTTTGACAGAAACTGAAAGAAACCACCATACATACCTATATGTGTATATCTATACATATATATATATATATATATATATATATATATATATATATATATATATATATATATATATATATATATATATATATATATATATATATATATATATATATATATATATTTGTATATATTAGGGTGGCCCAAAAGTAGGTTTATCTCTTTCGCATTCACATATTAACAGTTTAGATCTTAAAAATATGAAACCTTTATTCTATGCTAATTTAGTTAATTTAGCAGGTTGTGTTTCTCTAGAACTATCCATACCAAGAACATCATTGCAAAGCCTAATGCATAAGCTGAAATTAATACCTTTCCGTCCACGACAGGTACATGGTCTTTTGGAAGATGAGATAGATCGCCGGTTGCAATTCTGCAAAATGATGCGAGACCAAATAACTAATGAGCAACCATACTATCTAGATTAGAGCATCTGGTCAGATGAGGTTTGCTTCAAAGTATCCAGTCATGTAAACAGGCATAACCGCATGTACTGGGCTGATGAAAATCCCCATTTGACCATACAATCTCAACTGATGTAACAGGTTGGGGTGTATTCTCAAGCGAAGGTGTTATCGGAGGCGTTTTCTTTGATGGAATGTAAATCGAGAGAACAATTTGGAAATGCTTCATGACGTGGTAGTACCACAACTCAGAACAAAAGCTACCTTTGATGAACTGTTCTTTCAAGAAGATGGATCAACTCCACATTATGCGTTGACAGTAAGAGTCTTCCTTTACCAAACCTTTCACAGCGTTGCTTTGGAAAACGGGGCAGCATCGAATGGCCACCACGTTCACCAGACCTTACCACAATGGATTTACTTTTTTGAAGCGTCGTAAAGGTTTATGAGAAGAATCTCTAAACAGTATATAAATTTAAAGCTTACATTTCTGACGCATTCACTAAAATTGATGGAGACCGGAATTTATACTGCACTGTGTATCAGAGTGTGTTTGCATCCCCCGTAACTTAGATGTTCGGCAAAATAGACCGATAGAATAAATACTAGGCTTACAAAGAATAAGTCCTGGGGTCGATTTGCTCGACTAAAGGCGGTCCTCCAGCACGGCCGCAGTCAAATGACTGAAAAAAGTAAAAGAGAGAGAGAGAGAGAGTAATGAAGATTAACTGAAACAAACAACAAACGTACGATACATTTACACACTTGGTATGTGTCTAAACGAAGTGTACTGGTCATGCTTAGAGGCGAGGGTGAACTCCATAGGGCTGCATGATAAATCAAAATATGATTGTAAACAAACAAATGCATATTCTTGTTGATTAATGAAATAAATTAAAATGCAAAATTTCTCCGTGGAAGGCGTACAAACTTTTCAAATAATAGTTTATGTATTGGACGTACACTGATTTAATTTATTTCGATTTTTGTCATATATTTTCTTGTAATAGTGTGCAAAACATCAGATTAGCGATGTTAACATATGTTTATCCTTGTACTTCAATCGGTATGAATATCTATTATATATGTGTATGCGTGAATGTCTATGTATATATATACGTATTTGTAGGCATGCATGAATGTGTGTATGCATATATATGTCACACGCCTCTAAGCATATACAGACACACAGACACAAATACACACATACAAATACGCATACACGTGTAAGTATCTCTGTGTATATTCATAGATCAGAACTTATTTAATGTAACTTATATATTCTAAATATTTGATTGAGCACTTTAGAACAGATTTATCGCATCTTTCTACGAATCAGGATTTGTTCCAGTTTACATTTATAAAACATCATCTATATTTATGCACTTCCATTTTCACACATAACTGCATATGCAAGAATGTTCACCCCAATTACAAGTATATATATATATATATATTATATATATGTATCTATATATATAATATATATACATACAAACATACATACCTATATATAGATATATATATGTATATATAGATGTACTATATTAATTTATATATATATATATATAATATATATAATATCTATATATATATGTATATATACTATATAAATATATAATATATTTATATATATAATATCATATATAATAATATATATAC
>NC_043008.1:16320359-16325359 GCF_006345805.1 Octopus sinensis
TGTCTACATATATCAGTATATATATATATATATATATATATATGTATCTGTATGTATATTATATATATATATATATATATATATATATATATATATTCACATATATATATATGTGTGTGTTTGTGTGTGTGTGTGTGTGTGTGTGTGCGTGCGTGTGCGTGAGTGTGTCTCTGTGTGTGAGTTGTGAGTGTGTATGTGTTTGGATTTGTCTGCCACCACCGCTTCGCAACCGGTGTTGGTGCGTGTACGTCCCCGTAGCTTATCAGTTTTGCAAGAGACAAAAACAATAAGAACCGGGCTTTAAAATTATAAGTACCGGAGTCGATTTTTTTTTTTGATAAAATTTGAATAAAATGTGAGCCACCATGGGCGCAGTCTAAAAACTGAAACAAGAAAAGTCAACTACAATCGTTGGCTGTTATCATGAAATCAATAAATTATCTAGATGAGCAGATATTGAGAACGATAAAATTGCCAGAATTAGTGCTGCCCAATGACTGTAACCAGTACAAGCAAACAAGAATACAAGAATACAAGAATATGACATATATATGCAAATGTTTTTAATTGCCAAAGTAATAACACAATAATTCGAATAAATGAATATTGAAACAAATAACGTCCTGAAATAATCTGAGCTGCAGAAGACAAACATTTGAAAATATTTGTTTCAAAATTTGGCAAAAGGCCAACAAATTCAGGAAAGAGAGGGTAAGTCGATCACATCGACTTCAATCCTCAATTGTTACTTGTTTCATCGACTGCTCCGTGATGAAAGGTTAAGTCGACCTTCGTGAAATTTGAACTGAGGACGACATTTGTTGAGTGGGATTGGGGGTGGGGGGGGGGCTTGAATAAATGTAAGAAAAAGTAAGTTTGAAGGAAATATTAGCCATTTTTCATACTTTCTAGGGGTAAGTAAATAGGAAATAACAGTTGCTACCCAAGGCTAAAAGTCATGTTACATAGTACTATGAAAAAGAATGAGATTGAAAAAAAAATTGACCAGGCGCAGGAGTGGCTGTGTGGTAAGTAGCTTGCTAACCAACCACATGGTTCCGGGTTCAGTCCCACTGCGTGGCATCTTGGGTAAGTGTCTTCTGCTATAGCCTCGGGCCGACCAATGCCTTGTGAGTGGATTTGGTAGACGGAAACTGAAAGAAGCCTGTCGTATATATGTATATATATATAAGTGTGTGTGTATATGTTTGTGTGTCTTTGTTTGTCCCCCTAGCATTGCTGGTGTGTTTACGTCCCCGTCACTTAGCGGTTCGGCAAAAGAGACCGATAGAATAAGTACTGGGGCTTACAAAGAATAAGTCCCGGGGTCGATTTGCTCGACTAAAGGCGGTGCTCCAGCATGGCCGCAGTCAAATGACTGAAACAAGTAAAAGAGTAAAAGAATATGTTAATAGAAAAATTTTGAAATTTGAAGACATTTGATTTTTTTTACAGATATACCAAAAATAAGCAAACTACTTCAAAATGAATGGTAATTTATGCGAGGAGAAATATTCATTACATAATAGAGTGTTTCCCTTTGAGCAGATCGAATATATTTGAGATTCGAATTTAGCTAAAGTTCCTGATGTGTTTTATAAGTATAATCAGTTTTCGCAAGTTATCCGGAAAATTATAACGAGAGAATTTCTAGAAGTCATGATATTTTACGGAACCACAACATTTTGCAATACACTTTTACATTTTGATATATGAGCGTGACCTACTCGAATCGATCTGCAAGGAAAAAGCAACGTAATATATTCCAGAGAATGCCCTATTATCTCAAAACATTACTAGGATCTTTTCGGTTTGAACGGCAGTTTTTCTAGCGGTGTCATATGAAATTGTCACCGATAATCATGACCCTAGTATCGATTTATTGCATTTCAATCTGTTTAAGGGTTAGGGTCAGTTAGAGTTAGGTAGGGTTATGGTTAGGTTTAGGGTTAGAGATGGGGGGAAGGGTATCTTGTTTTCTTCACAAATGTAAACAAACCCAATCTGTTTCTAAAACAAGGGACATATTCATACGGCACAGGATGTTTTTTTACCTCAATGGACATCAATGATTGGTTGAAATTGCAGAAATTGAAGAAAAAACAACAACAAATATCTTACAAACCATAGAATTTTCTCAATAATGCCATGAGAAAAAGATGTTTTATAAACACATTCTACCAGTATACGAAGTTTAAAAGTTTTTGTTACCTAGAAATTATGTTAAAAACTGCCGTTCAAACCGAAAAGATCCCATTACTTATTTGAAAATGTGATTTTGTAACATTTGTGCATTATATAAATACAAATTAATCATAACCGGGGAAGTTTAATCATCCGTTTCTTTGTGTAGTGTAGGACTAGGGCTAAACTTTTTGCAAAACGCATTTGATATATCTAACTAAAAGTGGTAGGCAAATTATTTAGTTGAATACACATGTAGTAGATATGCTGTTTATATTTTTTATACTGAAATTTACTAATAAAATACCTTCTAAATAGAGAATTAGTAAATATCTATAACAGAAATAAAACTAATTGAAAAAAAAATAACGATTAATAAATGTGTATATAAATATTTTAAATACCGAATATACAAGCTTGTTTTGTATGTTCCTCATGCCTTATTTTCCATCGCCGTAATCGATGTAAACATTTGAGCAATTTACTTTTACCCGATATCATACAAACCGCTGAAATGTTATAATGCTACAGTAAACATAGTTTTAATTTCATCATAGACTTTATAAATGTTTAATTGCATTAATTTTATTGTATCCCTTGTCTTTATCAAATGATATGGTAGCTTTCATTTTGTTGATGATATGCAAATGAAAATTGCATCTCGCTTTGATTATAGTGTAACACTTAAGAAACAGCATGGTTTTCATTTTATTGTAAACATTAATATGAAAGATGAAATTAGCTTTAATTTTATTGCTGTCATTAAAAAAGGAATATTATAAATTGGAAAATGATATCATGGCTCTGAATTTGTTTAAAAATTTAACATAACGTTTGCGGATTCAATTTTACTGCATGCCTTAGGTATATTGTGCTAGGAATTCTCTTGATGGTAAATATTTTCTATAAAATCGTATTTAAGAGTTATACACACACTCAGAAACAAGCATATATATATATATAGTACACAAACGCATGCAGACACACACAAACACGAACAAAAACACACACACATACAGTGATCACTCGCCATATCTCTGTTCACTTATCGCGGTTTATTACTTAAGCATACGTCGATTCCTCCGTGGTGTTGTTTTGCATTTATAAAATAAATAAATATATACGATTTATAAATATTAAAAAAAGATATATACAGCTTGTTTACTAACCACATGGTTCTGGGCTCAGTCCCAATGCGTGGCACCTTGCGAGTGGATTCTGTAAACGATATGCATGTGTATATATATATATATATATATATATATATATATATATATATGTGTGTGTGTGTGTGCGGGAATGTGTGTGTGTGTTTGTATGTCTATGTTTGTCTCTCCCCACCATCGCTTGTCAGCCGATAGTGGTGTGTTTACATCCCCGTAACCTAGCAGTTCGGCGAAAGAGCGCGTAGAATAAGTACTAGGCTTACAAAGAACAAGTCCCGGGGTCGATTTGTTCGTCTAAAGGCGGTGCTTCAACATGGCGCGCAGTCAAATAACAGAAACAAATAAAAGGGCTAAATAATTAATTGTCAAGACTATTTAAGCATCTTATCTGATCAAATTCATCCTACAGTTGAGGAAATGTTTCCGGAGGGAAACAATCTTTCAGGATGATAATGCACCGATTCACACAGCTAAAGTTGTTATTGAATGTCACAAGGAACATTCTAGTGAAGTTGAAGATCTTATGTGGCCACCACAGTCCCCAGATCTCAATATTATAGACCATTCATGGTGCATTTTTGAAAAACAAGTCAGGATTCGATATCCTCTACCATCATTACCACAAGAACTGGAGACGGTTTTAGCTGAAGAATGGACAAAAATTCCTTTGAAAACAATTCAAACTTTGCAAGAGTCCATACCTCGTAGAATTCAAGCTGTAATTACTTCCAAAGGTGGTCCCACCCGATATTAAAATGAATTTCTTTGAAATTTTAAGGTGTTTCCATTAGTTGACCAACCTCTGTATATATATATATATATATATATATATATATATATATATATATATATATATATATATATATATATATATATATATAATACATATATATGTTAACGATATAACCCAATATAACTGGTGTAAAATTGTACACTATCATGTAATGAAGATTTGTAAGCTATTTCCAGGAAATCTAGAGATCTTACAGATGTCCCTTTCTTGTGGAGCTAGAGCAGCCTACTTACGTTGATCAAAAGTACAAGGTGGAGGAATATTAGTCAGGAGAGATAAAACATGCGACCAAAATGATGTACTCATTTGCCAGAAACTATTCTCTATCCCCACCTCTTATTTCTTTACACTTGGTATTTTTCTTGAATGACGGCGTGTAGTATGTTTTACTTCCATTTCATTATCGCAGAAACACAGGTGGTATGAGAAGCAGTGTAAGTTATGAGTTATTGTGGGACAATTTAACAGATGGTGACTGGACGGAGTGCCAGCTTTTCTATACTTATGTAGATATACTTAAATAGTTAAATGTATATTAAGGAGAGCAATTTTACCATTATATTTCCTCGTAATACTTGAATGTGAGATGAACTTTGAACTTCTTTTTAAGACCGCTGAATCGTATTATGTTTGAAATAAGAATCCCTCCTATGTAGTTCTCTATGAGCACGCAGTGAGCACAATGTCCATTTTGCTGGACATTGTTGTAGAGCTGAAAAAGAAGTAATTTCTACTCTTCTCCTCTGGAAGCCATCTACTCGCAATACCAGAGGGCGCACACTCTCCTACCCTGATGTAATCTCCAGGGATACAGGCATCCAGCAACAGGACCTCCGTAATGCCATGATGGACCGTGA
>NC_043008.1:16327859-16342859 GCF_006345805.1 Octopus sinensis
GAACTGCCACACCGAAGATTTATTTCACCCCGAGAAAACTTCTGAGACCGTCTTGCAAATTGACTTTAAACGACGTCTAGAATTTCCACTACAACATTGTCTATTTTGCTCACGGAAATCGTCTATAGAATACCAAAAGTTCGACGTAATGTATTGTGCAACTCGTAAAAGTTTGCAAGCACTTGGTCACCATGCATGTGCCGATCACTGTATCTCAGTATGCTGTAGTCAGCGATTTTGTTAGGGACAGGAACAAAGACCTGACTTGAAATTTTACGTTAAAGTTAGGAGGTCTGCTACAAAAACATCGAGTTTATTTCAGTAAGCTTATGGTGACGGAGTGATGGGTGGTGCAGATTGTTTCGAGTGGTACGTGCGCTTCAAAAGGGACAACAGAACAGCAGCTCAACCAAGAGAATGCTCATCGTTTTTTGCGACATCCGCAGTATTGGGCGTCGAGAATTCGTCCCCCCTGGGCCAGGCTGTCAATCAACAGTTCTACAGCGACGTTTTGATACTTTTGAAGGAAGACATTCGGATCGTTGGAGCACGAACAAATGGAATCGTCACGACAATAAAGAACCCTATTACCGATCTCTCCTCACTCGTGAGTGTCCCGCCAAAAACAACATGTTATCGCTTACGCATCCGCATAATTCGCCCGACTCATAACCTCCGGACGTTCATCCTCCAAATGAAAATGATGCTTAAAGGTCGCCATTTTAACACCTTTGTCAAGATCGAGAGTGAATCGTAGAAGGTCCTCGACTTGGCTACGGAAAATGACTTCCAGGTCGGATTCCAAAAGATGCTCGAACGCTGAGACCGGTGTATTGCTGCGCAAGGTGACTATTTCGAATGAGATGATGCTAAGACTTAGGTAAGTAACTTTTTTCTTAAACATAAGTCCAGGAACCTTTTGATACCACATGTTACAAGTTGTGGTGACAAGATGAGGTAGCGAAAGGGCTAGATTGGAAATTGGGCGAAAAGTGGAGCCTAGGGAGAGGCAAGTCATAGTATAAGCACAAACGTCAGTGAGAGGGGGAGTCGCAGATCTGCATAATCCTGTGTAATTTCCGAATCAAAACAGATCAGGTGCTAGAACATAACAAACCGGACCTAGTGCTGGGGGACAAGGTGCACCACATGTATCGTATACTTGATGTTCCGTGCTCCTTGGACCCACGAATAGTCAAGAAGTAAGGTAAAAAAACAAACAAAAAAGTACATGTATACAATCCTCTTAAGCGAAAATATCACGACAATGGAAAATGAAGAAGGTGAATATAATGCCGATAATATCGGGCCCTTGGGGACTCTGTCAGAAGGCAACAAGGAGGATATGAAGGAACTTGGAATAAAATACCCAGTAGAACTGTTAGAAAAGGTCTTCTTCGTTGGTACCGCCAAAATAATCAGGCAAGTATTAGCTGAAAAGAACAAATAGCTTGGTACCGTAGACTGCAGGCAGCCAGTCCGCTACGCATGCAAGACTCCAGGAGTTCCAACAAAACCTGAGTTTAGAAGAAAAACAAAACATATAATAGTTAGAAGAAGAAGATTTTGAGATGGAGGTGGAGGGGAGGAAGAAGAAGGAGGAGGAAGAGGAGGAGAAGAAGAAGGAGGAGAAGGAGAAGAAAGAGGAGGGGAGGGGGAGAAGGAAGAACAGGAGAAGAAGGAGGAGGAGGAGAAGAAGAAAAATAAGACGGAGAAGCGGAAGAAGAGAAACAAGAAAAAAACAAGAAGAAGAATGAGGAGGAGGAGGAGGAGAAAAACAAGAAGAAAAACAAGAAAAACAAGAAAAACAAGAAGAAGAAGAAGAAGAAGATAAGAAGAAGAAGATAAGAAGAAGAAGAAGAAGAAGAAGAAGAAGAGAAGGAGAAGAAGAAGAAGAAAAACAAGAAGAAGAAGAAGAAGATGAAGATTAAAAAGAACAACAACAACAATAATTGTTCCTAACGTAGACGGCAAAAATAATAACCAAAGGAAACGACAATATAATAGAAACTGTAACACACGCAACAGCATCAGACACCATAACCAACAGCATTAGTAAGAAGACGAAGAGGAAAGAAAAAAAGAAGAATAAGAAGTAGACGGAGAAAAAGCAGCAGAAGCAGCCGAAGCAGCAGAAGATACAGTTTTTTTTTTCTTTACGATGCCTCGACTCACAACTTTTTTCACATTCCAGTCGCTCCGTGTCTCCTGACTATTGAAATCAGTTCATTTCGAGGCAGTCACTAGTATTAAAAATACACTGCAGTATTTTTTACTTTTTTCTTCAACCATTGAAGGGTGACTAAATTTTATTGCCTTATATATTCACTTTATATTATTCGAATGATGTGAAATTGAATTATTACACTTGCTTGCACTCTGGTTTATTAAAACGTTTCTGCAAGCGACTCTGAATTTTGTTTTTCATTTTTTACAAATAATACTTTTTTTAATCCTTCTTTCCCCACCTCACACACACACACACACACACACACAGAGTCTCTCCCTCCATCTCTCTCTCTCTCTCTCTCTCTCTCTCTCTCTGTTTCTCTCTCTCAGCTCTTCGTGCTTTGGTGAGGTATTCATTCATATGATTTATGGATCTCGAATTCTTAAATTAGAAATTACCACGCATATCAGAATTACAACGTCTCCCCCAGGATTTAACGATGTACAGATTACAGTGAACGTTTTTCTTTTTCTTCAGCTCCCAACCTCCACGATTACCTTTGAAATAAAAAGAACATTCGTAGCAGGAAATAAAGCAAGACTTCGTTTCGTAATTTGAATTAACAAAAGAATCAAAGTAACAAAATAACATTGTAAACTGTAATTTTACTTATCCGCTCTTGGATTCAGAACATAAATATCTCCCATATGCACTTATCTGAGGCAATGCTCTTCTTAATTTCTCAATGCCGAAATATCTTGCTATTGTGTTTTAATTATGTTTTGCTAAATTATTTTCTAAGGTAATCTTACGTCCATCGTTATAATGCTTTGGCCCATGTTCAAAACGATGTACTGACTAACCACAAGGTCGTAATCTGTCTAATTAAACATTATGTAATGTTTTCTTCATTTTCTTATGAAGATTGAGTGTGGTTGAACTGCCACTACTAGCAGGTCGAGTAAACACGTACATGCTCCTCTATTACTATTGGCATTGCTCATCTCCGAAAAGAACAGCAGTACAGCAATAGCGGCGAGTATTAGTTTCGTATCCAATGCAAACTGTACATGTCAATGTAAAACACTAGCATTTCGTCAGTGGGAATGCATAGTAGATTATATAGCAGATTACATCTCTGTATAACCTGCCATACGGAATAAAGCCATTGCCTCAATGTATTTCCCTGACTGAACACCTTCAAAGTATAAAGGCGGCGATTTGGCAGAAACGTTAGCACGCGGGGCGAGATGCTTAGCGAGATTTCGTCTACCGCTACATTCTGAGTTCAAATTCCGCCGAGGTCAACTTTGCCTTTCATCCTTTCGGGGTCGATTAAATAAGTACCAGTTACGCACTGGGGTCGAAATAATCGACTTAATCCTTTTGTCTGTCCTCCTTTGTCCCCTCAGTGTGTAGCCCCTTGTGAGCAGTAAAAAATAGGTATGAAGTTTACAATTTACAATATGACTAACAGTGATTCGATAAATTGACACAAGCACTTAGCAGGCGTATTCTTATGCATTCAATAAATAAATAGACTCGGTGTTTTGTTTATTTTATATACACTACCGAATATTTATATTGCTCTGTTATGAACTAACGGTGCTTAGTTCTATGATTGCTGTGTTTTTTTCAGCTTACCTGCTAATTAATTTTCTTGTAGCAATGCTTTATTTATGCTGATTATATTTAAAAATTCGCTCGGAAACTTCATCAGCAGTGGCGGTGTGTAGATAAAATTAGTGGGGGTTCTGCTTCAGAAAATTTTTAGCCGTTGTTTTAATATTGTATAAAAGGAAACAAACATATAAAAAGAAAATTTATGCATAAACTGGATCGGTTCACGTTTTAGCCAGTGTCAGTAAGTGTGTTTAATTTGTTCACTGAACACCGACGCGACTTCCACTTTGTTTTTCTAACCCCCATCATAAAATAACTGCGGTGCTTTATTTCTCAACTCTTGGTAGCAACACTGAAGCTGGAAGGATAATAATCTAATTCTAGACTTTATCACATACAAGAATATAAACACGTTTTTAAGCATAACACACGCGGTGTCAAACTGAAACACTACCTTTTATCCGACACTGTTGTTCACGCAGTGCTCTCTCTCCCTAGTGTACAGCTTCCTATCTCGGACATGTGTGCATGCACACAACAGCCAAAAACTGCGTCGCTGGAACTGCGAAGCGCACAGTTCTATACAAGGAGTTTTGTATTATTTTCATTAAGCTTAAGGATTAATATACTGTACAAGTATAAAGAAAGAATTAAGGAAAAAAGGATTCATTATATTGAATGTTATCGATAATATTGAGTGGAAATAGCGGGGCAGCATTTCCGTAGTTCCTATACACGAGCCGCCATTTTTCATCAGTCAATATATATTTCACGACAAGTATTTGAAAGACCTCATAAATCACACACACACACACACGCACACACACACACACACACACACACACACACACACACACACACACACACTAACTGTTACGTGCGCGCACCAGTTTGCCTTATTTTATAAAGCTTTTTACGGTAAGACTTCGAAATTGGCAAACGTCAAACTTCCACTTTCCCCATGCATAGCATTAAACATAACCATCAATAAAACTAGCATAGATCTCTCAAGATTAAAATCACGGACAAAATTCTTCTGGGATAAATTTCTTCATTCTGTTTGTGTGGCAGCCGGGGCAGGAAGATCATGTCGAAGATTTAATCTAGTAGGTATGTCATGTTACAGAACAAAAGCTATGAATGGTGAGAAAGTTGCGACCGAATTTACAAACGTTTTAGCCTGAACAATCTGTCAAGTAGCTGAGCGAGCAGCTAGTATCGTGTTTAGCCAAAGCTTGCCGACGTTTTAGTGTCTTATATGCAACTGGAGCAATTATTACCATGAATGATTATTACAATTTGCATATTACTCTTTTACTCTTTTACTTGTTTCAGTCATTTGGCTGTGGTTATGCTGGAGCACCGCTTTTTTTTTTAGTTGAGCAAATCGACTCCACGACTTATTCTTTGTAAGCATATTACTTATTCTATCGGTCTCTTTTGCCGAACCGCTTTATAAATGTGATTCAATTCTTTAAAAAGTTTCTTCAATATCAACTTCCGGTATTGACGCAGCAACTACCGCTACCTAGACACGTACATATATGTATAACCGTTTCTATTTCATTTCGGAACCCATGTTCTTGAGTATTAAAAGTAAGTATTGCTTTCTGAGAAAAACAATTATCTTACACAAAAAGCAAGGCTATAAGTTTAGAACTCGTATGAAACAGGGTCCTGACTTCCTTTTCTCTTGGACTTACTTCCGTCTCTGTTTCTGAAGAAGAGCTTTGCTCGAAACTTAAAACTATATTTTGCTTCCTTCCCTGAGCGTCTGCTAATACTTTGCATGTACCACCTCCCCGCGTTTTTGTTTTCCTGTGGTCTTTCTTCGTTTTATTTGCACGGGCGTATTAACTATATATATATATATATATATATAATATATATATATATATGTGTGTGTGTGTGTGGTGTGTGTGTGTGTGTGTGTGTGTGTGTAAGTGTGTATGTAAGTATGTATGTATGTATATATACGATCTTCTTGTATAGCAAAATTTCCCCTTCTCTAACCTCACGTTAATTTTTACGGCCCTCAACTTACATTTCTTAGTATTTTATTATTTTTATATTTTCCTTTAGATTCGTTTGCTTTTGATTATTTATGTGCGTATACAAACAACTCTCACACGCACAAATACACCGACACGCAAAAACAGATACTTGCATATATATATATATATATATATATATATATATACGAATACATACCTATTCACGCACATCCTCACACACAGAAACACACATACCGTACTAGAAATACAGTCTTGGTGTGTTTTTGTACTCTTCCTAACTTTTGGCATAAGGCCAGTAAAGTTGAAATCGGTAACATAGACCCAATATTCAATTGACATTTAGTATATCAACTCCATAAAGATGAAAAGCTAAGATAACCTCGGCAGAATTTGAACGCAGATCGTAAAGAGCAGGAAAAAAAATGCATCTAATCATATAGCCCGGTGAGCTAACAATTCTTCCACTCCGCCACCTTTCGTGTATCTCCGTATTACTTCGTGCATATGTTGTGCGACTAGAAAAATTTTCTTTTAAACCAAGATCACAATTCTGAGGAGTGGCTTTGTCATTAATTGATTTATCAATAACATTCACCTTAACAGACAATTCACTGGAACAGTTACTTCAAAGCTGTCATTGTAATTCTTCCCTCTCCACCTTCTGTTTCCATCTTTTGTTAATGACTTCTAATTTATACCAATATTTCCCTCTCATTCCCCCCGTTCCCTCTATGTTATATTTACTATTTCATTACATTTCCCAACTCTCTTTTAGTAATACACTATTATATAAAAGAAAAATGAATCATCTTAAGATCAATCATTTGAAACGGTTGTACTGGTAAAACTTTCGTTTAAACAGCATTAATATTATATAATATTTTGATTCTATCAGCAGCAGTGCTTCACTTATTCAGTGCAGGTTTAATACAGTTAAGTGGAGGTGCAATGGCCCAGTGGTTAGGGCAGCGGACTCGCGGTCGTAGGATCGCGATTTCGATTCCCAGACCGGGTGTTGTGAGTGTTTATTGAGCGAAAACACCTAAAAGTTCCACGGGGCTCCGGCAGGGGATGGTGGTGATCCCTGCTGTACTCTTTCACCACAACCTTCTCTCACTCTTACTTCCTGTTTCTGTTGTACCTGTATTTCAAAGGGCCGGCCTTGTCACGCTCTGTGTCACGCTGAATATCCCCGAGAACTACGTTAAGGGTGCACGTGTCTGTGGAGTGCTCAGCCACTTACACGTTAATTTCACGAGCAGGCAGTTCCGTTGATCGGATCAACCGGAACCCTCATCGTCGTAACCGACAGAGTGCTTCCACACAATACAGTTAAATACTTCGGTATTCAAACCTATAAAACAAACAATGATATGTATTCGTGTATGATTTTTCTTTGAGCTGTTTGAAGTTCTTGAGAAAGTTCAAGTCGGTCGCTAACAAAGCGACAAGACTTTTTGAATTATGTATGTATAATTGTAAATATGTATGTATGTGTTCTCTTTTTTTTTTTTTCAGTCACTTGACTGCGGCCATGATGGAGCACCACCGTTAGTCGACCAAATCGACTCCAGGACTTATTCTTCGTAAGCCTAGTATTTATCAATCAATCTCTTTTTTCCAATCGCTAAGTTACAAACAAGTAAACACACCAACATCAGTTGTCAAGCAATATTGGGGGGACAAACACAGACACTCAAACACACAGGCACACACACACATACACACATACCTACATACATACATTCATACACACACACACACGCATATATATATATATATATATATATTATATATATATATATGCGTGTGTGTGTGTGTGTATATATATATATATACGTGTATACGACGGGCTTCTTTCAGTTTCTGCCTACAAATTCCACTAACAAATTTTAGTTGGCCCGTGGCTATAGTAGAAGACACTTGGCTAAGGTGTCACGCAGCAGGACTAAATCAGAACCATGTGGTTGGTAAGCAAGCTATTTACCAAACTGTACTTTTATCAAGTAGAGTGAACTCATTAGACCGCAGCAGAGTCACAAGTGTTAAGTATGATTTGTCTGAAAGCACAACGTTTTTAATGGGTCCTCCGACTCGAGTGGACAGTCATCATATGTATATCTGTATGTATGTACCTTTGCATGTATGAATGTATGCATGCATGTATGTTTGTGTATGTGTGTATGTATGTGTATGTTGTTATGTATGAATGTGTGTGTGTGTGTGTCAGGTCTCCGCTTGGAGCTACTGGTAACATGTAACCCAGTACAACCTGTTACATGGTCGGGTCGTTGGCGACTAAACTGGCAACCCCACCAAGATTTCTTGGTGAGGAGGGTGATTTGGACACCCAGCAGGACTAAAAACAAAACCTGTCAAAGGGCAGAGGAACTCTCTCATGTGTCAATGGCCATCCAAAATCCGGAGTGGAGCCCCTAAGGCGGTTGGATTGCGCCATGCGTGCCACCTTCCGGCAGCTCCTGCATCTTGGTCTACCCCCAGTCGTCTTGACTTTGTCTTGCCACTGGATCCGGCGCACCAGGACGAGAGAGTGAGGCTGATCCTGCGCAAGTCACCCTCACTATAATCCAAGTCACGCGCATGTCACGACATCATGACGCCATGACACCATCCCAAAGTCCTGTGGCGATGGGGAAACGGCGAAGTAGCAGGTGAGGATACACTGGGAGCTGCAGTCGTGAACCCACACACAGGCGGCTCAGGACATGTGGTCGCCCCTCACTGAACTTAGACAGCAGTGGAGTCCGGCAGCCTCCTGAGTGACCGAGCAGCCCTCTTCAGGATCGCTCTGCTCGCCTCCCCAGCATGAGGACGGGGCTAGAAAAGGTTGCCCTAAACATAGCCTGCCTCACCTCACCCTGGTCAGCAAACCGCGGCTGGCGGGGATCCTTTCCAAGCGGTCGAAACAAAGAAAGAAGAACCCACTTCTGCCCCACCTGTGGGAGGGGCTTCCTTGCCCGGATTGGCCTCACCAGCTACCTCCGGTCCCATGGCGGCAGTTCCATCAGATGATGTCAGTTGGTCATCTTCGAACCGAAGGACGAACATTATTACGTATGCATGGATATATGTATGTATATATGTATATAGGTATGTCTGAAAGTAGGTGTGTATGTGTGTATGTATGTATGAATGTATGTGTGTGTCTGCGTGTATGTATGTATGTTTGTATGTTTGTATGCATGTGCGTGTATGCGTGTATGTATGTATGTATGTGAGTATGTTTGTATGTCTGTATGTGAGTATGTTTGTATGTATGTGTGTGTATTTATTTATGTATGTATGTATGTATTTATGTATGCATGTATGTGTGTATGTATGTATTTAGGGCTGCATGAAAACATCGCACAAAGATATTCTGAATAAATACAAATAAGAATGGTGCTTAGCGTTATAATAAATAATTCCCGAAATTTAAGCAGAAATACATGTATGTATGAATATATGTATATATATGTATGTATATATATATCTATGAATACATGCACGCATGCATGCATGCATGCATGCATGTATGTATGTATGTGTGTATGTATGCATGTGTGTATATTTCGTTTTTGGCATGCAACAACCTGCTGCGAAATCGTGCAATGAAACACATGTTTATGTATCTTGGAAGGGTTATGTTGATATGAAACGCATCCACTGAATCGATTTCCCTCTTCATATTATTATTATTATTAGTCAACTAGTTAATTGTTGAAGCAATTGACTAATTGATGGCTTGATTAATCTTTCGGTCAATCTTTCAATCAAGCAGCCAGGATCGACAGAGCCTGTTCACCGCCATTCGTGACCTTATCTATAACATGCCTGCGCTGCCTGTTCTGTCTCTCCGTCTCCTAGCATTCAGATTATATTTATGGGTTTGTTAGGAAGAATGTGTGAAAAAGAGGGTTATGTGCGCGAGTATATTCTATAAGTGGTATGTGAGTGAGTACCTGTATGTGTGTGCATGTGTGTGTGTATGTGTGTGTGTGGGGGGGTACGTATGCGTGCTTGCCTTTGTATGTCTGTGTGGTGTTGGCTGTGAAAGCTGTGAGTGAAAGCTAATTGTCCTTCTTTTTCTATTCTGTGGTTACTGACTTTGTGAATAGGGAGCGTATATGTTGGTGTGCGCGTCGTTGTGTGTGCGTGCGAGTACATTCAAGTCCAGCTAATTTGTTTATTTATTTAGTTATTTATTTTATGTTTAATTGTGGGGATGGGCCAGTTCATATTACAGTTTTATGTTGCTCTTCGTCTTTCGTTTATTGTCAATGAAAGAATGAATTTATATATATTTCTTTACTACCCACAAGGGGCTAAACACAAAGTGGACAAACAAGGACAGACGGACGGATTAAGTCGATTACATCGGCGCCAGTGCGTAACTGGTACTTATTTTATCGACCCCGAAAGGATGAAAGGCAAAGTCGACCTCGGCGGAATTTGAACCCTGAACGTAACGGCAGACGAAATACGGCTACAAATGTCGCCCGGCGTGCTAACGTTTCTGCCAGTTCGTCGCCTTGAAACAGAAATGCCGTTCCCACCAACATACTTTAGTTGATTTCCTCGACTAAAGGCGGTGCTCCAGCATGTCCGCAGCCAAATGACTGAAACAAGTAAAAGAGTAAAAGAGTAAAAGAAGTATACTTATGATGATGTTGTGGATAATGTTGATCTGAAGAGGTATACTTAAGATACTATTATTTATTTTGTTGTGTGGACTCCCAAAAATCGTATAAGGACCCTCAGGGACCATATGGTCTCCAGCTGAGAACCACTGGTTTAACATGTATATAACAGTGTCTGATTGATATCATACACGTCGAGCAATTTAATGCGAAGATACATACGTGTGATGGCATACATCAGCAATACTCAGCAGTTTGCATTTACATGTGGATTCGTATATGATCTCATATAGTTAGCGTGTTTGTGTGTGTTTGAGAGAGAGAAAGTGAAACAGAGAGAGATGTGTGACTGTGTTCTGTGCATGTGTGAGATTATAAACTATGTGGTGGAAGCACTCCGTCGGTTACGACGATGAGGGTTCCGGTTGATCCGAATCAACGGAACAGCCTGCTCATGAAATTAACGTGTAAGTGGCTGAGCACTCCCCAGACACGTGTACCCTTAACGTAGTTCTCGGGGATATTCAGCGTGACACAGAGAGTGACAAGGCCGGCCCTTTGAAATACAGGTACAACAGAAACAGGACGTAAGAGTGAGAGAAAGTTGTGGTGAAAGAGTATAGCAGGGATCACCACCATCCCCTGCCGGAGCCTCGTGGAGCTTCAGGTGTTTTCGCTCAATAAACACTCACAACGCCCGGTCTGGGAATCGAAGTCGCGATCCTATGACCGCGAGTCCGCTGCCCTAACCACTGGGCCATTGCGCCTCCATAAACTATGTATGTATGTGTGTGTAAAGATTAGTCCTTTGATAAACAAACTCTTTATTCTCTCATCATATGTTGATTCCTTGTCTCACTGTCTATTCGATATCTTTTATCTGGTTCAGTCAATATCACTGCGGCCATACTGTAGCACCGCCTTTAGTCGAAAAAATCGACCACAGGAATTATTCTTTGTGAGCCCAGTAATTATTGTATCGAACACTTTTGCCAAACCGCTAAGTTACGGGGATTTAAACACACCAACATCTGTTGTCAAACGATGATATGGGAACAAACACAGACACACAAACAAACTCACACGCATATACGACGGGCTTCTTTCAGTTTCCACCTACCAAATTCGCTCCTAAGGCTTTGGTCGGCCCGAGGCTACAGTAGAAGACACTTGCCTAAGGTGCCACGCAGTGGGACTGAACCCGTAACCATGTGGTTAGGAAGCAAGCTTCTTACCACACAGCCACTCCTGCGTCTATTTGCAATCTATCAATATATTATTTTCCCTTCCATCTTCTTTGTTTTCTCTACTTTCATATAACAAAATGTCTTTCTGCTTTCCTTTTCCATTTTATATCTAAAACAAAAAACTTGTCAGTCCGCCTCATAGCGCCGGCGGACACAATAGAAGAAAGCGTTGCTCCGGAAGACGGCGAGGAAGACGCGCTGGAACAGAGGGATCGATCTTGCGGATAGCCATCTCTGCCCCAATGGCAATGAATTGAGATATTGAGGTCTCCATTGTCATATGCTCGACCACAAATGTGTCAGAGAG
Organism: Octopus sinensis; assembly: GCF_006345805.1. Taxonomy (NCBI): domain Eukaryota; kingdom Metazoa; phylum Mollusca; class Cephalopoda; order Octopoda; family Octopodidae; genus Octopus; species Octopus sinensis. Next base: position 16,339,862 of record NC_043008.1, read on the forward strand.
TGAAAATACACAAATAGGATAAAGTGATTGAACTTAATAGGAGTGGCTGTGTGGTAAGTACCTTGCTTATGAACTACATGGTTCCGGGTTCAGTCCCACTGGGTGGCACATTGGGCAAGCGTTTTCTACTACAGCCTTGGGCCGACCAAAGCATTGTGAGTAGATTTGGTAAACGGAAACTGAAAGAAGCCCGTCGTATATATCTATGTATATATGTATGTGTGTGTGTTTGTGTGTCTTTGTTTGTCCCCCCCCCCCCGCAACATCGCTTGACAACCGATGCTGGTGTGTTCACGTCCCCGTAACTTAGCGGTTCGGCAAAAGGGACCGATAGAATAAGTGCTAGGCTTACAAACAATAAGTCCTAGGGTCGACTTGCTCGACTAAAGGCGGTGCTCCAGCATGGCCACAGTCAAATGACTGAAACAAGTAAAAGAGTAAAAAGAGTAAAAGATTAAATGGTCCCAAATACTGACACGCGTACCTTCCCACACGCAGCGATGATAATGACACTAACAATAAAAAAGAAAAAATGAACGTTTCCCTACTCACAGCCTTCGCAGAGTACACACAACACACATTTCAACAACCACCCACACACATAGTCAGAACACCATTTTTAGTCTTCTCACAAAATATATGTCTCATGTGCGCACAGTCGTGCATTTACAGACGCATAAGCACATGCATTGACTAACTCACATACACACACAAACGCACGTACACACAGATACAAAATATTTTTTCACATGTTCACTCACTGTTCTCCTGTCATAATCGGAAAAGTAGAAAACGAACAAACATGTAGTATTAAGGACATCTCATTGATGAGGTCTCAAATGGTAACTAAAACACGCTGACGAACCGAGCTGATTGACTAAATCAACCCGCCGATTAATCAAGTCATCTATTTGTTAATTAGCAGAATAGTCAACAAGTTGAATAATAATAATGTTAACAACAACAACAAAAAATAACAACAACTACAACAACAACAATAATAATAATAATAATGATAATAATAATAATAATAATAATTATTATTATTATTATTATTATTATTATTATTATTATTATTATAATATAATGTGTTGAGAGGGATTCTTTGGGGTTTGAATAATTCACCTCTGGAAACATGGGTGGTTCTTTCAACATCCTTAAACAACCCTTATTCAGGGACCTTTTGAGCGAGATGGGCTACTCAACCTGAAGAAAATTCTAACTAGGCCCCACCTGCAAGGTCATGTGCTGTTTATCTTGATATGAGATCACCATGTCGCGCACATATGGTTATGATGCAGGTGCCTGGTGTACCCTTATCAGAGGGTAGTCATGATGGGTATATTGGGCTTCGTATATTTTACCCCAGTGTCACTTTGATGACATGCACTGCTCTCTCACTCAATAATAATAATAATAATAATAATAATAAATGCCCTGATCCAGTACCAGGCAGTTGCTCTCATGGCTACTGATCTCAACTGATTGGAAGTGTTATCGTGTACATTGTTTTGTCTTTGTATAAAAGATGGGCTACAGCAAAAATTCTATTCAATACCACAGATTTGCTTGTCAGTTTGACCTTAACCAATTGACCATGTCCCTTAGTGGCTGACGATATGTGCATCTCTGATCATGTGCAGAAATAGTGGGGGAGCATCATAGCCATGTGTTGAGAGGGATTCTTTGGGGTTCGGATAATTCACATTTGGAAACATGGGTGGTTCGTTCAACATTCTTAAACGATCCTTATTCAGGGAGCTTTTGAGCTAACGAACCACATGGTTCCGGGTTCAGTCCCTCTGCGTGGCACGTTGGGCAAGTGTCTTCTACTATAGCCTTGGGCCGACCAATGCCTTGTGAGTGGATTTGGTCGACGGAAACCGAAAGAAGCCCATCGTATATATATATATATATATATGTGTGTGTGTGTGTGTGTGTGTGTGTGTGTGTATGTGTGTGTGTGTGTGTACGTGTGTGTGTATATTTCTGTGTCTGTGTTTGTCCTTCCCTCAACATCGCTTGACAACCGATACTGGTGTGTTTACGTTCCCGTAACTTAGGCGTTCGGCAAAAGAGTCCTATAGAATAAGTACTAGGATTACAAAGAATAAGCCTTGTGATCGATTTGCTCTACTAAAAAAAGGCGGTGCTCCAGCATCGCCACAGTCAAAATGACTGAGACAAGTGAAATAGTAAAAGAGTATCCCGAAATGTAACACACGACCTCACATCAAAATACAAAGATGAGAATGTACACTGTTATCTGTATAAACGTGTATTTCCTATCCATAGGTTTATTAGTATCACATTAGTATAATTGTATACGTTATCTGTATAAACGTGTATTTCCTATCCATAGGTTTATTAGTATCACATTAGTATAATTGTATACGTTATCTGTATAAACGTGTATTTCCTATCCATAGGTTTATTAGTATCACATTAGTATAATTGTATACGTTATCTGTATAAACGTGTATTTTCTATCTATATATTTATTGGTATCACATTAGTATAATTGTATATTTCTATAACATTCAACGACATGACCAGTGTCATATTATTAACACAACGCCAAGATAACCTCTATTTGATTTATAATTATATAAGTTAAAGTCTAACTCGAATTTGCGTATTATACATTCAAGTACAATTGTGGATTTCTATTATATAATATTGTTCAGCGTTGCATTGTCAATTCGCCTAATTGTCAGTTATAATACAAACGATTTCATTAAATTCAGAAAATATTACTCCAGTAGTGACATATCAATAATAAATATTGTTCTACTGTAATTATATTATTATAAATTTATAATAATGCAGTGCAGTGGTAGCTATTTTATAACATATTTCAACCTTTTTGTGTTCAACATGATTGCTCAAGTTGTTATAATATTTATTATTTATCATTCGACCCCACGTTCTTTATAATAGATCTCAGTTCTTTACTAATGATTAGAATTGCAAATTCTCTTCGAATATTAACACATCG
>NC_043008.1:16347859-16352859 GCF_006345805.1 Octopus sinensis
TTGCGCGAGTGTCTTCCAATATAGCCACAGGCCAACCAAATCCATGTGAAGGGCTATGGTACACGGAAATCGAAAAGAATCCCCTCATATATATGTATATAATTATATGTCTGTCTTTGTGTCTGTTTGTCCCCACCACCATCGCTTGACAACCGATGCTGGTGTGTGTATATGTTCCTGTATCCTTTGCAGTTCATCAAAAGACACAGATAGGATAAGTACCAGGCGTTTAAATATTCTTTTATAAACCCCCTTGCAATAGCAATATTCAACTTTTTCTCTTCAAAACGGATTTTCAATGCAAAAGATAATCCACACCAAATCACCCACGGCGTAATATGCATTATTTTAAAGTATTTGTAAAATCGCCAATGTGAACTTTGACTTCAGTTTCAAATGTCGTATCAAGGATAGGAATACGATGTAGTATATATAATGCTATTATTGTTAATTAAGGGTAAGCATTAACAAGTGGAAAATTCAAAGTAGGTATTTGTAAATAGCAAATGTTATATGGGAAAACAATTGGGTAATGAGAATTTAATGCGTGGCAGCATTCCTATTCATCATATATTTTTACTAAACACACAAGTCCTTGTTAATCCTTCCTATAATAAAGGGCACGTAAACACACACACACATACATACATACACATACACAGTACTTATGCACATATACACAAAGAGACAGATACACATACATACATACATACATACAGATAGATAGATTGATAGATAGAATGATAATTATAGCTAGACAGATATATTTCTTTATTGCCCACAAGGGGCTAAACATAGAGGGGACAAACAAGGACAGACAAAGGGATTAAGTCGGTTACATCGACCTCAGTGCGTAACTGGTACTTAATTTATCGACCCCGAAAGGATGAAAGGCAATGTCGACCTCGGCGGAATTTGAACTCACAACGTAACGGCAGACGAAATTCGGCTACGCATTTCGCCCGGCGTGCTAACGTTTCTGCCAAGACAGAGACAAAGATAGATAGAAACAAAGTCGTACATTTATTCCTATCATCCTTGACCACCGCCTCTCCATCATCATCATTATCATCATCATTATCATCATCATCGGCATCATCGTCGTTGCTTTCGTCGTCGCCGTGTCTGTCATCGTCCTCATTCTACCCATTATCTACATAAAGTTAGTCGTTATTAGGATTATCTATCTTTGGTGATATGTTATGTGGTTCTACCCAAGTCCAAAATCCTCGCCACCCCGAACATGAAACTTCAAAAGACATGATAAAGACAGAACAATATGTGAAATATTACTCAAAGCTCAGTTATAGACTCAATACTGAATTGGATTCAAATCAACACGATGATAATGCCTAGCTGTAAATATATATATATATTTCTAATTTAAATTTAAAAAAAAGAGAAGTTGCGTTATGAATGAAATAATATTCTGTGCAAATATATTCTGAAATTGCATTGAATATGGCCATAAATATGAAATTTCAATTTTAAAACGATGATAATATAATTTAGAAATATATGTTCAGACTATAAATCAAATTAAATGTTATTTTTGGAACATTTGTGAAGGGTATATAAATATATATATATATATATATATATATATATATATATATATAAATATAATATATGTATACATACATATATACATATATATATATATGTATATATATATATATATGTATGTATATTATATATATATATATATATATCATATATAATATACATATATATATATATATTATATATATATATATATATATATACATATATATATATAATGTATATATATATAGAAAGAGAGAGAGACAGAGAGACAGGGAAACATATATATACATATATATGTACACATACTTTCATTCATGCATATATATAAATACATACATACATACATACGTACATATATATATATATATATATATATATATCCATGCATACCAAAGGTTAATGCACGCTATTACTGAATGTTTTATTGAAAGTAGAGAAGCCTAAATAGATGTCTTGATTGACAATTAGTTGTTGTGCATATCTATGCTTCACTTGCAGATTACTAGCTAATATAGTCTCAGGAGGAATAGCAGCACAAATAGTCATTCGAATACAACATTAGGGAGGGAGTGTGTCGATAGGAATGTTATCATTGAAATTTTTATTTACATATTCAATTTTCGAACGTCATCTCTTGTAATTGAGTTACTTTGCAATATTTTATATTCAATATAATTTGATATTATTTACAAAATGAATTGGGCAACACATTGGGAATATGTTTAAGGGCTAAACCTGTTTAGATGGAAATGACATACTACAAGAAACTCTGTGTGTCTTTGTATGTTTAATCAGTGCTTGTCTTTGTTTAGGGTGTCTTCGACCTCATCGTGTTCGACATACCAAAAATCCCAGAGATAAATACCTCATATGATATCTCAATTGATATAGGGCAAATGTATCCTCAAATATCCTCCTTATTGCACCCGATTTAATACTCACTCTTCTATGCATACATTTGCTCTCATCTCTTTATGGCACTTCTACTGACACTACAATCCAAAATGGAAGTTGCTTCAAATCGATTGGTCCTCTTCTACAACCTTCATTTACTCATTCTCTGCTCAACTGTTCTTCACACGATTGTAATCGAGCTTGAGTCCATCCCTGTAGGTTGCTCTGATAGCTATATATCTACCTTTTGTATCAACGGCGCCGGCTTTCTGGAATTTAATAGGTTATCCCTGTTTATTTGTTCAATTTTGGTTTGCTGCAGAACTCAACATAAATGTATTCATGAACACGTTAGAGTCATCAGCTTCGCCGACCTTGGATGGTCTGCATATACTACAATGGACTCAATACATTTACTGTTAACCAAACATTGATGCATTATATATATTTTAGAGAGATGATCTAATTAGAATTCAGACGAATTTGTAAATCATACCACACATTTGTAAATATTTATGTAATAATGGAATAAACTTCATACTTTTCTATTGTATATTACCTGCATCTGGTGACGATAAATAAATTCTGGTATTCTGATTAAAAATGTCAATGAGCTATGTTATGTGCATATGACAATAAAAGCCGTAAGAATAATAGGATATGGAAATATATAATGAGTATGCTTCTTTAAATATTGAGAAAGAAATGTTCTCTATGATTTTGTTTTTTTTTTTTGGCTTATGTTGTGGTAGATCTTGACTGTGCTTTTTGTTGATAATAATTTCTTATATTTTCAACCGGAGATTAGCTTATGTGTCCCTTTGAATGAGAACGGCAATAATATGTGGAAAAGAACATGTTAAGTTTTATCGTTTTTGATCTATTCGTACTGAAATCAACAACGCTGTATTTATGCCGAGCAGAAAGCTTATGTTTTGAAAATACCAATAACGTAAATGTTTGTGCAGTTGCTAGAATTTACCTGTCATTATTAATGATTGGAATGACTACACATCCTATGTTGTATAAGCTTAAAAGCAGAGCAAAAGCATGGATTATGTCGATAAAGATGTATTTCCTTCCAGTAAATATTCAAAAGGTCGAAAGTGAAAATAAATTTAGATGTATTACACTAGACAGAAAATTTGTGCGATACGACACTGTTTGTTATAATTCTTGTTAGACGCTAAGAAGAACAGAAATAATTTATTGTTGGGTATGGAGGCATATTTTCTAGGTTTCGTGTTTCAGGTGTAGCCCATTGGACATTGTAAAACATAGCCACTACTGTACTTTACACATACGCACACACACTCACACATGCACACATACAAATTGACACACACATACACACATTCTATGTCTCTCTCTCTCGCTATCATATACACACGCACACACGAAAAAGTTATACATATGATACAGCTACACATACAACAAAGCCCATCCCCACAGGAGCATCACATCAACAATACACACTTTCCCCACTTCAAGATAACTCTCGCCGGCTTCACAACATAGCCAACCAAGGGACATAACTCCACGTCTCATCACCTGGCCCCATTTTTGTTCCACCACTGCTTTCATAACAATCGCTGACCCGTTGTGCTAATCCTTCTCCGGCAAAAGAGAGCAGCCATCATATTCCCTTCTAAAACGGCTAAATCTGATGAACGTAAAGTTATATAACCGGTTTGTTATCTGACACTCCAATGTATTCTCTACGCGAAACCGATTGGTAAGACCAGCCGTAATAGATATTTAATACAATACATTATATATATATATATATAAATATATATATATATATATGTGTGTGTGTGTGTGTATGTCTCCTTGTGTCTGTGTTTGTTCCCACACCGAAGTTGGTGTGTTTACGTCCTCGTGGATTACCGGTTCAACTTTAAGAGACCCATAGGTTATAATAAGTACTAGACTTAAATAAGTACTAGAATAAATCCTGGGGTCGATGACTTCGACTAAGACCGTTTAAGGCGGTGCTGCAGCATGACTGCAGTCAAATTACTGAAACAGGAATAAATAAAAAAAAGAATATGTTTGTTGTTGTTGTTGTTGTTGTTGTTGTTGTTGTTTTGTTGTTGTTGTTGTTGTTGTTGCTCCTGCTACTGCTGTTGTTGTTGTTGTTGTTGTTGTTGTTGTTGCGAATAGTAAAAGTAGTTCATTTATTAATCTTACCACTACTACTACAAATACTAACAAGAAAGTACTACTGAAACTGAGGCTGCACTTACTGTAACGATGTTGATGCGGTTCTGTTGTGACTACCGTTTTGTTATGAATAAAATAATTGTGCTTATAAAAAAGGGCCCCTTAGGCAACTGTGTGAATAATAACCATAGAAAACAATGGTAAACTTTCTTGATCTTTGATATTTTCAGCAATGTACAAGTGGATGAAGCTAATATAAAAAAAATTCTTTCATATTTTATATTGACCTTAATGATTAAATGCCGTACTTTGACCTAACTGCCCATTGGATATTTTATGAATGTCCATATTTCATTTCAAAATTAATATTTATTTCGTTTATTTTATTTTTC
>NC_043008.1:16357859-16362859 GCF_006345805.1 Octopus sinensis
CTGTCCTTCTGATCTGAGTTCAAATTCCGCCGAGTTCGACTTTGCCTTTCATCCTTTAGGGGTCGATAACCTTAGTACCAGTTGCGTACTGGAGTCGGTGTAATAGACTGGCCCCCTCTCCCAAAATTTCGGGCCTTGTGCCTAGTGTAGAAAAGAGTATAATGCCAAGTTCAAAATTATATAAAGCCACACTGGAACTGACAATTAGTAGCTAGTGTCACGGTTGGATCTGGTTCAGTTGGAAGTTAACCCAATCACAGGTGGCGTGGGCTAAGCAATAACAGTGATAACGATTACAGAACAGAAGACGGTAACAGGGAAGCAAAGAGCTTTATCAAAAAATTATATGTAGTAATTGGAAAACAACAGAAGGAAAGCGCTTGAGAATCGACTGTTTTGGTGAAAGCCACCATATTTTGGACAAACATATCACTCACAAACTATGCATAAACTGGATTAGAAGATCTTAGGTAATACTTCTTTTAGTATATTTACTCTGAGAAATACATATCAACGAAGTTTGAAACAGATAAAAGGAAGAAGTTCCAGCTGTCGAAGGAAGAGATGTCTTCAGAATTTTATGTTGTGAGAAACAGATGTTTTTGTTTTCTGCTGCGTAAGTTGTGGCAGCATGTTGCTGGCTAACATATTCATAAAATAAACGTGGAAGATATATAAATGGGAAATATATGAGCGACATCTCCATGTACGGTAAGTTTCAATTGTTCCCAGTCATTGCTTTACAGACGATGATAAATGAAGACGCTTGATGCACATTAGAACTGATGTGGATCTTTCTATATGAGTTATTAAAGGATGGAAATGAAGCTGAAGCTAATGAAACCTGGATTTAGAACTTGCTTCCGTTGTTATAAATCACGTTGAAATTTTGTATAATAGTTTGTTCTATATCGCAACCAATGAAGGGATTTCAAATAATCAGCCACTGCTTCACATCATTCATATTAGAAGGTAACAGTGACATCACAGGTTCTGATTCATTCATGGTTGAACTAATATTGCAAGGGACTTCGATCAAAGAATGTTTCTGTATGTACGATTTTCAGAATATACAAGAGAGCCAATATATGAGTGTATATATTCAAGTGTCAAAAACAAACTAAAATATGTAATTTTTAAATTTAAAAAAAGACAGATAATGGCAAGGAGTCTTTCAGTTTTATACATTTATAAAATTATACATTTTACGCATAACTGTACGTTTGAGTAGTTATATTAGAAAATATATTGTGAGGATCTTAATTAGAGACAGGGTGATTTTCAAATAATTTCTATAGTTCCTGTTTTCAGTAAAAGAGTAAAGAGTGACTTTTTTTTATTTTATATTATGGTGAAGTGATGATTTTAACTCAGCACAGACTATATAAATGCAAGACTAAATCTAGTGCATTGTGTTCCGAGTAAACTTCGAAGTGGCACTGTCAAAAACATTCTTGTATAAGAAGTATCTATCTATCTATCTATCTATCTATCTATCTATCTATCTATCTATCTATCTATCTATCTATCTATCTATCTATCTATCTATCTATCTATCTATCTATCTATCTATCTATCAATCTATCTCTCTATATATGTATGACCAATTATCTATCTAAGTGAATTCTCAAACCGTGATCTTGTGCTGGTATACAATGTGTCTTACAATTGGAAGAATTACAAGTGTTGTGTACACATACACACATATATATATAGATCATTAGATATACACATACACACACACACACACACACACACACACACACACACACACCACACATATATATATATATTATATATATATATATATATCGCCATGATAGATAGTTAGCCACTACACACATTTTTCTCTCCTTGTTTTTTCTGTGTCCCTTTCTGTAGAAGAGCGTAGGCTCGAAACGTAAACGACTTTTTCTATTCCTGAGCGTTATACTAATACATCTGTTTGTTTTGTACACCATCTGTCTTCGACTTTTGTTTTTTTTCGTAAATTCTGCCTATATATATATATATATATATATATATTATATATATATATATAAATATTTGTTATATGTATATATACACACATACATACTTACACACACACATATATAGGTATACAGTCATGTACACATATATATATACACATATACATATGGATGTATACACACACACACACACACACACCACACACACACACATATATATATATATATATATATATATATATATAGAGAGAGAGAGAGAGAGAGATAGAGAGAGACTGAGAGAGAGAAGCTGACGGAATGTCATGTATATATACATTTGTATAATTATGCATCTGTATTTTCATGCGTATGTACGTATGTATATATATATATATGTCTGCTGGAGACTGATTCACAGATGAAGTTTAAAGGTAATATAATTCTATATCACCGAGGCAACCGTTCTGTAATAAAACAATACTGATTTACGTTATCAAATCAAAAAAGTTTCCGTAAATTTTAGAGAGAATAAAGAAACATTTTGAACATTTCCTATTCTCCAAAAATAATCAAAGAAATCTGTAAAGACCATTGCTATAACCGGGAATGGAAACTGAGGCTTACAGATTTCATAAATTAATACTTCAGAATAAACAACCAAATCCAAAATTGATCCAATTGTATAGAAAGAAATGTTCAAAAAAAGACATGAAAAATCATTTATATATGAATGGGATATAATCAGCGATACTATGAGAGAAAATACATGAAAAGTGATATTGTTTCGATATCGGTACATTTTTTTCTGTCTTGAAATTTTGAAGAGACGTAATCTGGAAAATACGTTTCAGGCATTGTATGGCAGAATAACTATAGTATTCTTTTCTGGATGTTAGTATTAACAAAGAAGAGATCATAACAATTGAAATTTTACAAACATTTCTATTGTCTGATTGTGCGTTACTCAATTCTTGTGTGTGTGTGAGATTGTGTGTGTGTGATATTGTGTGGCTAGTATCCTACATAAATGAGACTCAACAAAAGAGACTCTTCTGCTTGCTAAATCATTGTCATGTAAAGTCAATTCGTCAAACATATTTTATTTATTTATTAATTTATATTTTGTTTCTTGTCTTTCAAAATTTCAAATACGGAATGAAATTTGAAAATTAGCACATTACGCGTATTTTTATGTCAACAATGCTAAACATTTCTACGCGTCATACAATGTACATGCATGCACACACATAAATTATAAGTACGTATTTTGATAACACTGGTATATCGTCGAGTATTAATCTGTTCAAATACAGTGTCAGTTATAACTTAATGAATATGTATACATCTCCTGTTGAATATTTTACTTTCCTTGTGGATCTTTCTGTTCTTAAAGAATCTGGTATCCAGCAAAGAAGCAAGAATCCCATCACTCAAATTAGAATAACATCTGCAACATCTGCAGCATCTGCAATTTTTATTTCTTGATGATCTTTAGGAAAGTCTTCTACATTTTTATTGCTCTACCAAACATCTTTCCTTGCTCAAATGTGTTACTGTGTGGAGACTCTAGCCTTGAAATTAATAGCATAACCACGGGCGCAAATGGTTATTGAGATAAATGTGAATTCACTATAAGAATAACGTAGCTATAGGTTTCTAAATTTTCGTTGACTTTAGAATACATGGTCACATCTACAAGTCAACATCTCCAAGAATCTTCATATATTTATTCTGTTCCAAACGAATATATCACGTTCTTATACTTGCATATGATAGAAATATCCAGTCAATTTTCTTTGAGACGATATATATTCAGAAGAAATTGTGTTTATATTTATTCTCGGGAGGTATTTCCTGCGGATGGCATTGGATACTGTTTGAGCAACACCATGTTGTGGTGGAAACTAGGATTTTCATGACATTTTTGAGTAGTTAATAATTACAGATGTTATGTCTAACACAGAAAACAGATATAATCGGCATTTTTACCTCTTGGGTTTTTAAGTGTTTCAAAGTCTCGCTTGCTTATTTAATATATATTTCTTAGATATCGCCTCCATCTGGATTGCAGACGTTTACGTTTCAAGATTTAGCGTAAGGTAAGAATTCAATTATAATGACCATACACATACGGTAATCACTCATAAGCTCACATACATTCAATAAGAAGTAATTGAGTAGTTTCAACACACTAAGAAACATAAAAGATGGCTTGATTGAAAAACATTAACAAAAACTATTTTTATGTTATGAAATTCCCCACGGATAGAGTAGGCAGATTATGAAAGCTACACAAAACTAAAATTATCATACATCATACGTCACAACTGCAAAACCGATGTTGCACAAAACTCGCATCCCACTGTTTAAGTTACTGCAGGAAATTATGAATACTTATAAAACACTGACTGAAAAAATATTCTGAACAGATTCCAAAATCGCAAAAAATCTCCTTCAATATCAGTCTGAGATACACGAAAAATCTTGGAGATAATGATGAATCTGCCAAATATACTGTTCTAAAGGAACTATAAGTATATGGTGAAGACGTTAACAAAAAATTCGAAATCGAATATTTTCGTGTTTACCCCACTCACACAAACATACGCATACAAAAACAAACACACACAAACACACACACACGCACACACACGCAAGCAACACACACACATACATATATATAATATATGTATATATAGTTTATGTAAGATATGTATGTATATATATATATATATATATATATATATATTTGTAGGCATATATATATACATACACACACACAACACACACACACACATATATATATATATATATAAATAATAAATATTAGGGAATAAATCCAAATTTACAGGGAAAAATTCAGATTTAGGATTAAATCCAATTTTATAGTAAAATATTATAAAATATTATTAGAGACAAAACCACTATTTTGCAAAACAAACAAGGAAGACTTATATATATATATAAGGAGTAAATATGATTATCTAACCACTTGTCTCTCCCTTAGGACTTCGGCCGTTGCACAGCCTTCTTCATGCAATTTCAGCGTAT
>NC_043008.1:16365359-16410359 GCF_006345805.1 Octopus sinensis
ATAAATTGCAAATTGTATGTGTAATTTGTGGAAGGTTATATATTCTGCATTTCCCGATAAAATATATTTATGAGCTTAGAAAGGAAATTATTGTTACCAGTACATAAACCATAAGGTAAATTATACCTTACAAAAAGAAAAAAAAAAAGCAAGCAAAAGCTAAATACTGCCTCACACCTTTTATGTGAGCTAGAGCATGCCCCACACTCTCTTTCTATTTTATTTCAATTGTTTAAAACCGAGACATATTTAACGAGCGTTGAAAAGAAATTTATAATAAGAGGTGTGAATGGATGAGTCACACAAACGAAATATAAAAAGAAATTATATCTAATTTCTTTTAAATATGTCTATGTATATTAAGCATGTTTTTGAATGAGTTTGTATTGTGTTTTTCAATATTTCTATCTCTCTGGACACATGCACATACGTACAGAAATGCATTGATTTTACATAAACTCTAAACTATTTTGGTCATTTCATTCGACACTCTCAATATTAACTATATCTCCGTTATTTCAAATTTCCAGCTAAGTGGACTGTCTCAGTTCTAATCTTTAGAATTCTTAACGAACTCGGTGACAAACATGTAATTAAGATATTATAAACTCTCGAACTGTCTTTATATTCGTCAATTCCTTTACTTTTTTTTTATTTATTCATATATTTATTTTTACTTGAACTAATTTCCTATACCGAATTATTTAAACATCAGTTATATTTTCGGAAATGTTCGTTTTCAATTTCTCTCTGTTTTGACTATTTTATTATATTATTTTATTTTATATTGTTTATTTTATTTAATTTGATTTATTTCAGAGAACTAGAATCATGTTTAAGATGTGGAAAAATGATTGAAGGCTTCGAATTTGGAAAAAAGATACAACATAATATTTTCATAAACATCCAGTTAATGTTGTTTTCTTTAACTTTGATCGTTACTTCTGTTTGATAATCGTAAATGAAGGATTTATACATGTTTACCTTATCTAATTGATAGTTATCGACAGAAGACTGCAATACGGAAAATCAACAACGTAGCAATGAAAATGTGTGGTGAGACGATGCGACTTTTACGTTGGCTAAATTACCGGTTATCTAAAAATGCAGATTACTTTTTTTTGTTTTGAGTTTATCTAATTCCCACCGATTAATATTGCAGCCAGCTAGACTCGTAATCCAGTGTTCTTTCAGAGAAGGAAGATAAATTTACAGGCTCACACACAAATATGCGCAACTTTGCTTTTATTAATGAAAATTAATATTAAGTTAATACGAGTTTCCATATGTATTTATTATTTATTTACTGACCATACTACAGTAGCTTTGTACACCATTGGTGTACCCTTCTTGTATACTAAGCAAATAACAACGAATAAAATCTTCAATTATTGAATGTTTTCCTTCAGTTTGCCAAACTAATATTTTATGAATGTATGTATATTCCATCCCTCTCCATTTTGCCGAACACAAACAATACTCAGAATCGAAGTCACACACACATATACATAGACATAAACTCACACCTACACACACACAGACATACACAGTGGGGGCACATGACCTAGTGGTTAGAGCAGCGGACTCACTGTCGAGAGATCGTAGGTTCGAATCTCAGACCGGGCGATGTGTGTGTTTATGAGCGAAACACTTAAGCTCCACGCGGCTCCGGCAAAAGGTAATAGCGAACTTCTGCTGAGTCTTTCGCCACAACTGTCTCTCACTATTTCCTCCTGCATCTTTCAGCTCACCTGCGACGAACCTATACGCCAGGTGGGGAACCTATATGCCAAGGAAATCGGGAAATTGGACCTTATGAGCCAGGCGTGGCTCGAGAAGGAACAAGCACACACACACACACACACACACACACAATCAGATATATGTGTGTGCAGCCTTGTGTGTGCTGATTTCTCTCTATTTATATATATGTGTATGTATTTGTACCGCGGACGCCTATGCATTTACCTCTGCACAGAAATGCATTCACAAAGTACACATGAGGATTTGAAACCAATTCTCCAAGACGCAGCGGGTAAATTCCAATCCAGATACCAAAGGATCCAACCTTCCAACATTGATCCTATTTTACTGCGACTTGCAACTCCCACTTAAGTTGGATTTTCTAATAATTTTGAAGAAAGTTGTCAACCATTTGTAAGCAATAAGGGTATTGACTACATGATTAATTTAAACCATGTATTAGGAATTTGTAAGCAATAAAGGTGTTTATTACATGTTTAATTTAAAACATGTATTAGGAATTTGAATGAAATAAGCGTGTTTATTACATGTTTAACTTAAATCATGTATTAGGAATTTGTAAGAAATAAGGGTGTTTAATTTAGAACATGTATTACGAAAATTTTAACAAAATATTTATGGGTTTTCTATCACAGAAATATATTCGCCTAATGTGGGCAAACATGTAACATCGGATTATTAGTCCAATAAGTTGGGTCCAAAATCTATTCTTAGATACATCTCTTTGTGATAAATGCTAGTATTTCATCTGAGACATTTCTTCAGCCATACCACTTTCAAAGAAATTCAGCAAGCGTAAAAACGGTGGAAGACTAAATTCCCTCTATCTTCTTGCTAAACTCAAACACGAAAGACAACCTGTTAACTAATTCCATCTCATTTTCACATAAATTGTTCTCTTAATAGTTATTATGATTCAAAGGTCAATCATATCAAACTAATTGACGCTAATGAGTCTGTGTTCACATTATATATCCAGATGAGACAACTATCACTGATATCACACGGGATATTCAGCATTGATTTGCCGTCAACAATTCACGAAGCGCCGTTTGCAGTCAGGAACGGTCGATTTGTTATTGTCACAATGTTATCTGCTTGAAAAATGTCGTCCAAGCAAATTCTGGATCAGGTGATTGATGTTTTGTCGATGATCGTCACAGAGACATACGGAAAAATTCTAGATTTACACTTGGCAATTTCGAAGCTTCAATATCATTTACACAGATTCTACAAGACATTTGAAAAGGTTACGAAAGACCAATCTATAGAACGCTTCAACGGTTTTTGATATTTTAAAATATTATGTTAAGCATATTACGCAGCTTTTTATAATGAATGCTAAGTGCATATCTTCAAGACGTGTAATATATTTTAGTGTGTTGAGCCAATATAAAAAAAACTATTTCAAACGATGCATAAGTTTTCTAATTTCTGTTTGCGATTTCCTCACTGAGATTATCATCCTAGCTGAAGATGTTGAATAGTTAAGGAAGATGCATTGTATGGCCTAGCGTGTTACATGCCATCGAAATTTTTGTTATTTATAGCCTGGAAATAGATTTTTGGTATCGGTCGTTATCATAAAAGATCTCTCTAATGCAAAGTGTATGAGGAATTACAACCGTGTTTCGTGGTCTGCTACCACAACATTTCCTTTTTAGGATCCAGTTAGCTCAAGTCATCATCAGGAGGAACCACGTCTGGTTTCGGCCCCTACTCCTCGACCGTTTTGACGTGGTGGGGGCACCTCTTTTGAGGTGTCTTCAGTTCTAGTGTTGGGTGCATTTCTTCTTTCTTCTTTCTTCTGTTCTCTGGCCTCTTCGATGTATCGTTAGCGAGTGTCAGCCGGTGACTGACTGACTTGTCAAATTTTTAACTCGGAGTTTATATAAAGACATTAAGGGCAGTCTTAGAAAAACGATTAAAGACGTATTGCAAAGATATGGGAAACAGAGTAGGGGCTGTTCTGTCATCATTCTTCAGACAATCATTGATTGAAATCAAGTCTAAACATTTCCCACAATTTAAAATAAATGCTGACGTATCACCGTGAAAGAACTTGATAAAATTATTAGTTCACCTTCATTCATCAAGACAGCCAAATATTCTGAGAACAGTTCACAATACTTCACGGATACAGTGAAACAAATAGGTTAGTTAGGCCAATGAAACAATCATCATGTTCAGATTGTTTTGTTTTTCTTTTTTAATGATTTTCTATTGTAGCTAACGAACTTGAAATATGTGATTAGTTTCTCGTCCAGTCTGAAAACCTGATTGTGACTTAGTCATAAGTGTTATCCCAATGTGTTTAATGAGCGTAACAAGAATAATTCTGTTCCATAGTGTCCGTACAACACCGACGAGGGAGCTGCTTCGAGAATTACTGCAAATATTTTTATCAATTAATCCTCTGCACAAGTCTAGATATACATACACGCGTACATGCGTGTGTATGTAAGTGTGTGTGTATCTATGAGAGAGAGAGAGAGTGAAGGAGAGAGAGAGAGAGAGTTTGTGTATATATATGTGGGTGTATAAATCTCTGCGTTTGTGTGTGTATATAAACTAAAGTAGCTTAGTAGTTTTCCCATACATTTGTGTACAAAAATGTTCATAAGATACAAGGTACTATATATTTCTAATTTCAGCACTTCAACACGAATTCCAAGAATTCCAAGAGGTTTTAAATGATTTAATTTCCATTTGAGGACCCCCAATTTCAATGAATGCGGGTGGACCTTCAAAGATATATTGCAATAGGGTTTGCGGACGTATTTTTTTAAAAATGACTAAAGAAACGTTGATGAGAAATTTAGCAGCTTTATGCAGAAATTTTACTACCGTCGAATGAAAATTGAAAAAATTAAAAATTGAAATATTTATTAAGATGTTACCAATAATTACCAACAGGCGCAGGAATGGCTTTGTGGTAGGTAGCTTGCTTGCCAACCACATGGTTCCGGGTTCAGTCCTACTGCGTGGCACCTTGGGCAAGTGTCTTCTACTATAGCCTCGGGTCGACCAAAGCCTTGTGAGTGTATTTGGTAGACGGAAACTGAAAGAAGCCCTTCGTATATATGTGTATATATATATATATATATATGTGTGTGTGTGTGTGTGTGTGTGTGTGTGTATGTATGGGTTTGTGTGTCTGTGTTTGATCCCCCCAATATCGCTTGACAACCGATGCTGGTGTGTTTACGTCCGCGTAACTTAGCGGTTCGGCCTTAGAGACCGATAGAATCAGTACTAGGCTTACAAAGTATAAGTCCTGGATCGCTCCAGCATGGCTGCATTCAAATGACTGAAACAAGTAAAAAAGTAAAAGAGCAAAAGAGTAAAGAGAGAGTTACACCCAATACGAGCAGAGGAAATTGAACACATATGATTGAGGTTATTTAGAATCATTAAAGTTACGTAAATCTACATTTTCTTGTATGGTTTCTAATGGTTACAGACAGGTTCACCTACGTATTTATTATTAATGCTTCTGACATTCCTCTTTAATTAGTACGTATCAGTTTCATAATAGTCTTGTAAATTTTCGTTTTGTCACATTTGTTTTAAACTAATTCAGTTTAATTACTGTCAATATATTTCACTCTAGTTGAGATATAACAAAAACAAAAAACAAAAAACAAAAAACCTTGTTGTGTTTGATTTCATACAGTATTGTACCTCTCTCTCTTGTATATACCTTATTGCAAACACATTATCCCTAGTATTGTTACTCTCAAAAGAGTCCCTGTTTTCTGACTTTCTAGCAATTAAAACTGAAATTTGGTAATACTAGTTATTAAAGACCACACATTCTATAATTTATTATTAGCGACTGAAGCAGTATTCATAGCAAAATGACACAGCAGATGAGAATCGTCTGTAATGGGCACGGAACGTAATTTTATTGTATCGGATATCATCAATGGAGCTCCGTCACCAACATCAGACGATCTCCGTTCGCTACGATCCATGAGTACGCTTTTATGCATCAAGCTCCGATATGAGAGAATCTTTAAAGGTAAATTAGGCAGTATTCGGTGTTCTAAAATGATATTTGTGTTAATTACATTACATATCATTGTTACACATTTGTCGTCAGATGTTCTTTAATTGTTTAATTTACCTAAACGTCGCTTTACACCAACATTTCGTGTGTCAAATTTATGCCGTTTTCAAACATCTATGAGAATATTGAAATCTCTTACTGTACAATATAGAGCAGCTACTTCATAACATCTCTGTATAGTTACACACTCCTAGACATAAATGCATATGTAGGCACATATACACGTATGTATGTATATGTATTATATATATATATATACATATATATTATATTAAATTAGAGACAAAAGCACTATTAGGCAAATCATACAATGAAAAACTTAAGCCAATACATAAGATTATTTAATTTATATTATTTAAATATATAACAAAATTATTAAATATAATTAATATATCACTACGATCGTAGTGATATATTAATTATATTTAATAATTTTGTTATATATTTAAATAATATAAATTAAATAATCTTATGTATTGGCTTAAGTTTTTCATTGTATGATTTGCCTAATAGTGCTTTTGTCTCTAATTTCATATGATATAATATTTTACTATAAAATTGGATTCAATCCTAATCTGATTTTTCCCTGTAAGTTTAGATTTATTCTCTAATATTTATTATTAATTTATATACATATATATATTATATATATATATGTGTGGTGTGTGTGTGTGTGTGTGTGTGTGTATGTATGGGTTTGTGTGTCTGTGTTTGATCCCCCCAATATCGCTTGACAACCGATGCTGGTGTGTTTACGTCCGCGTAACTTAGCGGTTCGGCCTTAGAGACCGATAGAATCAGTACTAGGCTTACAAAGTATAAGTCCTGGATCGCTCCAGCATGGCTGCATTCAAATGACTGAAACAAGTAAAAAAGTAAAAGAGCAAAAGAGTAAAGAGAGAGTTACACCCAATACGAGCAGAGGAAATTGAACACATATGATTGAGGTTATTTAGAATCATTAAAGTTACGTAAATCTACATTTTCTTGTATGGTTTCTAATGGTTACAGACAGGTTCACCTACGTATTTATTATTAATGCTTCTGACATTCCTCTTTAATTAGTACGTATCAGTTTCATAATAGTCTTGTAAATTTTCGTTTTGTCACATTTGTTTTAAACTAATTCAGTTTAATTACTGTCAATATATTTCACTCTAGTTGAGATATAACAAAAACAAAAAACAAAAAACCTTGTTGTGTTTGATTTCATACAGTATTGTACCTCTCTCTCTTGTATATACCTTATTGCAAACACATTATCCCTAGTATTGTTACTCTCAAAAGAGTCCCTGTTTTCTGACTTTCTAGCAATTAAAACTGAAATTTGGTAATACTAGTTATTAAAGACCACACATTCTATAATTTATTATTAGCGACTGAAGCAGTATTCATAGCAAAATGACACAGCAGATGAGAATCGTCTGTAATGGGCACGGAACGTAATTTTATTGTATCGGATATCATCAATGGAGCTCCGTCACCAACATCAGACGATCTCCGTTCGCTACGATCCATGAGTACGCTTTTATGCATCAAGCTCCGATATGAGAGAATCTTTAAAGGTAAATTAGGCAGTATTCGGTGTTCTAAAATGATATTTGTGTTAATTACATTACATATCATTGTTACACATTTGTCGTCAGATGTTCTTTAATTGTTTAATTTACCTAAACGTCGCTTTACACCAACATTTCGTGTGTCAAATTTATGCCGTTTTCAAACATCTATGAGAATATTGAAATCTCTTACTGTACAATATAGAGCAGCTACTTCATAACATCTCTGTATAGTTACACACTCCTAGACATAAATGCATATGTAGGCACATATACACGTATGTATGTATATGTATTATATATATATATATACATATATATTATATTAAATTAGAGACAAAAGCACTATTAGGCAAATCATACAATGAAAAACTTAAGCCAATACATAAGATTATTTAATTTATATTATTTAAATATATAACAAAATTATTAAATATAATTAATATATCACTACGATCGTAGTGATATATTAATTATATTTAATAATTTTGTTATATATTTAAATAATATAAATTAAATAATCTTATGTATTGGCTTAAGTTTTTCATTGTATGATTTGCCTAATAGTGCTTTTGTCTCTAATTTCATATGATATAATATTTTACTATAAAATTGGATTCAATCCTAAATCTGATTTTTCCCTGTAAGTTTAGATTTATTCTCTAATATTTATTATTAATTTATATACATATATATATATATAATATATATATATATATATATATATAATATATATATATATATATATTATATATATATATATATATATGCTGCTGATACCTCCTTCTGTCATGACTGCCAATGGGATTGCACCTAGAAAGTCACCCTCCCATGCACAAGTCCGGGCAAGGTTGTTTAATGGAAGACCAGCATTCGCCCATGCATGCCAGCCTCTCCTCGTCACGCCACCAGTGTTATCCAAGGGAAAGGCAAAGGCCGATACAGCTTGGCACCATTGAGGTTTACAGCTGAGTAATCTGGAGCAACGTGAAATAAAGTGCCTTGCTCAAGAACACAACACGCAGCCTGGTCCGGGATTCGAACTCACAATCTCACGATCGTAAACTCGACGCTCTAACCACTGAGCCATGCGCCTTCACACGCACGCACGCACACACACACACACATCCATGCACATATATATATATATATATTAGTATATGTGCGTGTTTGAAGCATGTGCGTATATGTGTGTGTATGTACTTTCGTTTGCTCCGTACTGCTTGACTAGTTGTATTGGTTTGTTTACCTCCCTTTAATTATGCCGTTCGGGAAAATTAATCGAATGAATTGATAGAATATGCATCATACATATGAAGTCGGTTTGTTTTTACTAACATTAAATGCGGTGCAACAGCATGGCTGCAATACCATGACAGATAGATGTTAAAGGACAACCAACAGCATATTTTTGTAAAGTCCTAAATGTTTACCTAATAAGCCAACGTCTAGATTATTCGTCTAGTGTTAAAAATATTATTAAGAATAGAAGGACGTCGTTGATTATCAAAAAAGACTTAAAACAGAAAATGTAATAACACCTAAATACAATAATTACTATATCTGAAATATTTGCAACTTATACTATTCTTCCAATAAATTGAATAGAATTATTATGGCGTTCCATATATATACGATGTCCTTGCATTGATATAAACGAATCTTATTTTCCAAATAAAATGCAATCTCACACTTTGAAGTTTAAATATGCTAAAATTTAAAGTGTTACATTCATAGATTTCCCCAAAGTATTTAACGCTTCAAATAGACTTGAATATTTTTATATCCATTAGATTGTTGTCTCTCTCTTAGTGAAATTGTGTATATTACATAATGATATTTGGTTCTAGCTGGGTAACTTGCGATGTTTGTCAATCAGATTTTTTTTCTAAATGAGAGACATTCGTTTAACAATCCTAGTGAAAGATAGGAAGTAATTTATTTCAGAGACTGACAAAATGAAAATTGAAATTTTGAACCTGGAAAGGGAACAAAGATACTAAGAATTTATTAAAGATGTCTATTTAATATGATGAACTACATATAATCAAACTTGACGAAATATTGTATAACAAATGAATAAAATTATTTAAAAATCATTTTAAAAATATTTAATTTGAATATTGTCACATCTGTTAAAATTTTATGGATGGTAAGGTATGGAATACAGTAAGTATAAAAAGGAAAGGCTTACGAAATACGTTTTATGGATGTTGACTTGCTTGTTTATAGCCATGTACTTCTGGCTTTTGAATTTATTAGGGAAATATTGCATTTGAATAATAGGTTGGAACAATCATAGCTTCGAAGATTTCTCTTGTGATCATTTTCCGGCTCTTCGAACTCTGATTTCAAATCCTGCCGAGATCGATTTTTCCTTTTATCTCTCCGGGGTCGATAAGCTTAGGAAAATAAAAGAGAGTTTGTTCAGATGTGATAGAAAATTCTTCCTAATAATGGCACCGAATCTCTGTACCTACTCATAGAAAGAAGTGACAATTGCACTATGTTGTAATACAGAGTTCATTTCGTTCGCTACACTACATGATACGATAGGATATGCTTGAAAGAGAGAGGCGTTCTGTTATGATGTTATGACTTGCCTTAGATTCATACATTTTATTGGGGAAATCTGAAGTATGACGAATATCTAAGAATATTTGAAGTGCATATAAACAGTGAGAAAGAAAAGTAATCTGAGTGTTTGCTTCGCTGCTTTACTTCGCTTTCCAATTAGAAGATATCTGCCAAACATATGAATGGTATGCAAAAGAGCATTGATATGGTTCTCTCAGAAGCTACAAGTACCTTAGATGCAACTGGAAATGAATGAAAATATACTCTATGCATTATTTACATTAGACGGATATGTGTTCTCGTCTTGTTTGTTGTTACATCAACGTTTCGGTTTGTTCACCCTCCAGCATCCATCAGGTGTCCTAGAGGAATTTTGAACCCAAACCTGGGTTCTCATTCCTAAGGTATTTTTTGCCGATACTACTACTACTACTACTACTACTACTACTACAACTACTACTGCTGCTACTGCTGCTGCTGCTGCTGCTACTACTACTACTACTACTACTACTAATACTACTACTACTACTGCTGCTGCTGCTGCTGCTACTACTACTACTGCTACTATTCTTCTTCTTCTTCTTCTTCTTATTATTATTATTATTATTATTATTATTATTATTATTATTATTTCGCGCTCTTTACCATTACGCGATATGCCTGTGGACAATTATAGAGTAAATTATAGGGCTTATAAACTTAATATATTCGATGATGGTACTTTTAATTAAAAATGTGTAAACCATAGAATATTTCACCTTCATAAGAAATGTTTCTCATTGCTCTATGAACATTATTTCAGTCTTCAGCTGTATGTGTACTGTATCTCCAATAATAAGACAATCTTGGCTACTCGATTGTGACTACATAAGAGATAAATCATTCCTCTTAAATTCCTCTTAAATGCTGAAATATAAATCCGATGACAGCAGGCAAGTGTCTCTCTCTCTAAATCCAAAATACAGATGCATTCAATATAACATTTATCATTTCTTGGTAACAGAAATCCGCAGAGTTCAACATGCGCCTTTTACAAGTTCATTTTGAGTTGTTATAATCCCTGTAATACTCTCTTTTAATTGAGTCCAAAATATTTACCTCTGTTTCTGTCCCAGTCAGCCTTTCTCTCTCTCTCTCTCCTCTCTCTCTCTCTCTCTCTCTCTCTCTTACTCTATCTATTTACACACACACGCACATACACTCACACAAATATATATCCTTCCTTTTGATGAGTCTTAATAGGTTATTATTTTGCTATCATCCTTACCATTTCTTTTTTCTTTTGTATATTCTGTCCACAATTTTCGCAAAGGTTTCCCATTTAAACCTTTGGAGTTTATTCAAAAATATTTTGACAATGTTCACGATTAGCTCCATATAACAGAGTGGAGCATATGTAACACATTAATATTTCTTTTGCTCCACGCGATTTCTAGTGGGGGCCTGTTGTCTGTAGTATCTTATTGTATGCTATTATTTTTAATGGACTATTAAGTTCAATAATTGTAAAAGCTGTAGTGAGTGGTTCAATACCTCGTTTTCATTTTTCTGTTAGAATAATGTTTTAGAGCAGCAAAAAAGTCGGCGTTTTTTGTCTTCTCCCATCACTATCATCCTTTTTTCATCATTCATCTCATCAATATTTCTGTCCAGCCCGCAAGCTACTCTTTGTAATGCCTTTATGGCAAATCCTAATGAAATAAAGTAGTTTGCTTACGAACCACATGGTTCCGGGCTCAGTCCCACTGCGTGGCACCGCAGGCAAGTCTTGTACTATAGCCTCGGGCCGACCAAAGCCTGGTGGGTGGTTTTGGGTCCCCGTAACTTAGCGGTTCGATCTAAGAGACCGATAGAATAAGTACTAGGCTTACAAAGAATAAGACCTGGGTTCGATTTTCCTCAACTAAAGTCGGTGCTCCAACATGGCCACAGTCAAATGACGGAAACAAGTTAAAGAGTAAAAGAGTATGCATATTTATACATACATGCAAAAATAAGTGTTTTCTTAAAGATGCTCATGGGATATGAAAATATAATTAAAAGTTTTTGAGAAGAAGGACATTTGTGCCTCAGTGCGGTGAAACGCACAACTTACCAAGCTACATGCTAATTATTTTCATTGGACCTTAAATGATATGCTACTAGATGTTTAATCAATAGTCCCGGAAGTCTGGAAAACAAACGATGTAATCTTACTGAAATTCGAATTTTTCTTTTCTTTCGAAAATTGTGAGTTGTAGTTTAGAGGTATTTAAATTATTGAATCCCGCCTTCGTTATACACATTTATTTCCTCTGACATGAGAAAATGAAAATCAACGCCGGTGGGGATTTCTAACTCAGAAATAATAAAGGCAAAGTAAGGTTCTAGCATCTGTACAACTCTCTCCACATCTCGGCAAGCACTTGATCATCTTTTAAATAAGAGTAATTACCTTAATATTCAGTTCTATGCAACGCATTTTTTTTAAACGTATATCTTTTACGACATTCATCGTATCATATACATATAATTAAAGTCAACCTCTGGTAAGTTAGAATCAAAAACATTTAGTGATATCAAATTCTCCCGCATTACGATAACGTTAACCTAAGCAGCAAACTGTTTATGCAAAGCACATTTCTCATCACTTTAGCGGTGTATTCATTCTAATGTAATTCTGTGTGTTACTGTCAATAACTTTCACAGCAGTTGGAAACAAGAAGATAAATAGAGCCACACCGCATTTGAATTCAAACAATGTTGTATCTATCTCTTAATGATAATGCAGGAGATGGCGGTGATTCTAATTTCTCAGGCGTACACCTCATCATTAATAAAAATTTAGCTTTAAACTACTAACCGGGTCACTGTATTCAAAGGCAGAAATAATGCAATGTTAGCATACTGACGTCTTTATCGAGTACATCATGGTAATCAGTGAGATAAAATTGTTTCAACGGTGTACTGATATTTCATCTGGTCATTCCATGGATTGATAACGTCAAACTCTTCGTCTGCAGATTGCATCTTCCAGGATTCAACATAAATATTTATATATTTCATTACGTACAAAATCAGGTAATGGAGGATATATGGAGGATATAGGTAGTTGATTGAATCAATTCACATGGAATATTTCTATTCTTTTTATTGATCCGGGGCGATGGCAGTCAAAATCAGAACTTAACGAGCTGTATCTAAATACACTATTGCATTTGATGCGGTGATTTTAGCTTTTAGCCAAATCGGTTTCTGGTTCAAATAAATCTGCATCAGCTGGAAATTGAATAAATTTTCTTGAGAATTACATGAAAATTTTTTTCCTGCCATGATATCTAAAGTTATTTACAATGATATTAAAAGTGATACTTATATCGGAATAAAGCAAAAGCTAATCGATGCATGAACTAATGTCTATTACGCATAGAAACCAACGAGAAACTTTTTACGCGCTATTAGACTGAGAGATAAATAAAACCCTACCATTTCGGAAAAGGAATCACACGCTGACTATAACATATTTTCAAATACACTATCCCTTCGAAAGGACCTGCAATTGTTTGATTACAAATCTAATAAGCAAACGAATGTCAAGAGTAAACTAATATCATCGAAAACTAAATAGTTCTTTTTTTGTTAAATTTTAATAAGTAAACCGGACGAACCATTGTCTAAAGTGAGATATTTAGCTTCATGAGAGATTAAGCGAGAACAAGGTATATTTATAATTGAGTACGTGGCATGTATGGATAAATGCATGGTCGTCGGTGATATGGTATTTTGCGTAAATGTATATATCTTCAAAGTATATAGCCATTATTATAAGCCCGGTTACTATATCCAAATCTCTCGCTTTAAGATAACATCAATCCAAGTATTGGTCTGTTTATGCAAAGTACCATTGGTGAAAAGGGACATAAACCTTCTGTTAAACATCCATTAACGTTATATCGCTTGAAGAAACGAATCCATGAAGAGGAGCAACTCGATGACCACGGATACTACGGATTACATTGAAATCATTTCAGGAATACGGACTTTGATCTTAAGAGACATGTGATTTGAGGAAACGCGCGTAAAGATACGTTAAATATTTTTTAAAAATTCCATCCAAGGATCATAGTTATTATTACTATATTTATCCTACATTATATCTACACAGCTCAATGCAAATCCCTCAACAATTCAACAATTGGTTCACTTGTCGGTATCATTAGTCCCAAGCCGACATAATGGTAAAGGAGCTTTATTTACGTATTAAAAACATTTCCCGTAAATAGATTATATATATATATAGTCTCCTTTAGTGAGATTTAGAATTATTAATATTTATATTTCTGAAAACCAGTTGATGTATTCCACTGAACATAGGTAAATAAATCTTCAAAAAGACGGCCAGGAGCGACGCCTGCTGGGTTCGGCTAATCCCCATTGAAAAGAGCCAAATACCAAGAAACTAGTCTGTGGTTGTTGTGACCAGCAAGGGGAAGCTGCTGACCTCCCCTGTTCGATGGTTGTAATGGACACAGGTTTCTGTGTCACATAGGTAGCTAGAGGCGATGGCCTCATGGAGCTAATCAGCGGCAGCATTCGTCCTATTTTCCTGGACTGCCATGTTAGCTTGGCCATAAGTATTAATGTATACACACACACACATATATGTATAGGGTATGGGTAAAGAAACTAGGCATTAGAAATTGCTTATAGAATTTTTCGTATTCCTGAATTCATAACGCAAGCATTTTATAAACAGGCAACACTAATGGGGATTTTTATTTTCTTATTGTCTTATTTCTTATTTTCCAGATGGCTGGTCGCTTGACTTTCAGGAGCGAGCTAAGATTGCATCACGCTATGAAGTATGGAATTCCATTGTTTTGGTTCAGAGATGGTGCTGTGCATGGAAAGATAAGCATGCAACACTACGTCCAGATAAATAAAAAAGTTGTTATGCAAAGCTGATATCACGGGGTCTGAGAACGATGGAAGAAGTGGCCATCCAACCACATCCTGATTAATAGAAAACGTGACAACAGGGCAGGAAATGCTTAATCGCGGTCTGCAAAAATCAACGCGTGAAGCAGTTCGTGAAATTGGTAAGATGTTGCATAAAGAACTGGATTTTCCTTCGTAGAAAACCCATTACATGCTGGAGCTAAAACCTGAAGTCCAGTACCCAAAGAAGTACAGTTCTCACTCCGTGTGATTTTTACCTGCGGGATTACAAATCAAAATCTTGCACAGAGAAGAACTTGGATACACAGATTCAGGAGGTACTCAATAATGTCCCCGGCGACGTCCTTCAGAGGGTTGTTCATTCCATCTCCGGCAGTTTGAAGAAACTGGTTGACGCCACCGTTGCAAGGATGAAATATAAAGATTTACTTTCATTTTGTCATGTAATAAAGAACATGTATCATTTGTTTCAATAAATTTGTAAACGAAATATGGATTTTATTACCAAATTTTAATGACTATTTATCTTTTCACACACTTTTTTTACTCTTTTACTCTTTTATTTGTTTCAGTCGCTTGACTGCGGTCATGCTGGGGCACCACTTTTAGCCGAACAAATCGACCACTAGACTTATTCTTTGTAAGTCTAGTATTTATCGTACTTATTCTGCCGAGCCGCTAAGTTACGGGGACATAAACACAGCAGCAAATTCCGCTGAGGTTGATTTTGCCTTTCATCCTTTCGGAGCCGATTAAATAGGTACCAGTTACGAACTGGGGTCGATATTATCGGCTCAATCCGTTTGTCTGTCCTTGTTTGTCACCTCAGTGTGTAGCTCCTTGTGGGCAGTAAAGAAATAAGAAATGAACGGGATATAACAGAGAATTACAAACAAGATATTAACAGAAAATACTAAAATATAAACCAGTATGAAGATCATAGAATCAGCGATTGAAATCAACCAGATATGTAGCCACAAAATTGAGTGGTGGAAAGGAACGGAA
Source organism: Octopus sinensis (assembly GCF_006345805.1). NCBI lineage: Eukaryota > Metazoa > Mollusca > Cephalopoda > Octopoda > Octopodidae > Octopus > Octopus sinensis. The sequence continues at coordinate 16,381,275 of NC_043008.1, forward strand.
TAAAATACACCGACCAGTGTTAACCCCGAGAACATTAAAAATACAATAAAGTAAGAGTGAACATAAACATTGATTAACTTAGACCGATGTAGACAATTGCCCATCCTACATACAAATAAACAGTTCTACGGCGAAATGAAACAGAAATGTATGAAGGCTGTGCATAAATTTCTGCCAACCGCACAGACTACCTGAATGATCTATTGTATTTATTTAGTGGCGTCACTACTGTAGGGGAGCGGACTTTATACTCATAGCGTGAAAGGCGGCGAGCTGGCAGAAACGTTAACGCGTCGGGCGAAATGCGTAGCTGTATTTCGACTGCCGTTACGTTCTGAGTTCAAATTCCACCGAGGTCGACTTTGCCTTTGGTCCTTTCGGGGTCGATAAATAACGTACTAGTTTCACAATGGGATCGATGTAATCGACTTAATCCGTTTGTCTGTCCTTGTTTGTCCCTTCTGTGATTAGCCCATTGTGGGTAGTAAAGAAATATATACTCATAGCGTGAGGCCGTTCACGAAATCCACTCTACGAAATTGGAAATATATAAACTACTTTGAATTGAGGACAGAAATACTATTAAATACAAATGAAATGGAAAATTTATGAGGCAACATGAAAAGATGCAAACAACATAAATAAAATATAGATAAGACATCAATAAAAATATAACATGCATGAATGAATTTAAAGAAAAAGTTTTTCAGGAAATATACCAGCATAATCATGTATAAGGTCTCGTAAAATCTGAGCTCGTATACAGATAGCAAATTATATAAACCAAAACCCATGGCTATTTGCAAACAATGCACAGCTCATAACAAAATTTATAGCAGTAATGTAAACGGGAAATAAAACGGACAGGAAGGGGCAGTCGACCTAAAAAATAAAGTAGTTCAGAATGATACAACATATCAGGCAAAAATCTTACCTACACATCAGTAATAGCAACTGAGTGAAAACGAAAACCCTACATTCTGAACCACCTTTATTTTCTGAGAGAAATACCTGACACGCAGACATGGTTTCAGTATACCTTGAAATGGTAAGTAAACCAGAATTAAAACACGTCTCTACGCCCAGGGTAGAAAAGCATTAATTCCTCAAGTGAAAATTGATAAAAACACCGTCTATAAAATGCTTCCCGGCATTATGTAAAACCTTTAATTTCTTGTCGAATTTCTCACCTGGAGAGCAACAAGACGTTTGCTGACTGGATGGAAGCACTCCGTCGGTTACGACGATGAGGGTTCCGGTTGATCCGAATCAACGGAACAACCTGCTATTGAATTTAATGTGTAAGTGGCTGAGCACTCCACAGACACGTGCACCCTTAACGTAGTTCTCGGGGATATTCAGCGTGACACAGAGAGTGACAAGGCCGGCCCCTTGAAATACAGGCACAACAGAAACAGGAAGTAAGAGTGAGAGAAAGTTGTGGTGGTGAAAGAGTACAGCAGGGATCACCACCATCCCCTGCCGGAGCCTCGTGGAGAGCTTTAGGTGATTTCGCTCAATAAACACTCACAACGCCCGGTCTGGGAATCGAAACCGCGATCCTATGACCGCGAGTCCGCTGCCCTAACCACTGGGCCATTGCGCCTCCACTGTTTGCTGACTAGAAACACTGGTGTTGAAAATGGTTGTATATAAATTACTGGATAAATGAAATGTAATACACAAATATTATTAATTAATGAAATGTTTGACAGTATAACACAATGACAGAGACTGGATATAATTCACAGTTTTCACTCTCGATTGCACTGCGTATGTTTATGTGTTTGTATTAGACGCCAATTTTATGGCACGTTGCCATGTGTTTGCTTAGAACCATTGGCACTTTACTAAATCCCTTATTTCTAATGTCAGCAGCAATAGAACTGTTTGCGCTGGGTGTATAAAGTTTTGCTTGGCTTTTGGTATCGTTATTTTTGTTGCGTATTGTGACGTCTGTGTATTTTCTTCTACAATTTTTGGTTTGTTAGAGGCTTAGGAAATTATGTATTGTACGACCGATTAACACGTAGCTACATCCTCTTCCCTCTTCTGGCATCTTATTGCTTTCCTATCATTATTTCCTGCAATAATCAATGGTTTTCTTGCAAGTAGGCAAACTAATATTTGTTTACACGCATGGTTGTTTGGTAAGAAGCTTGCTTCCCAACCACATGGTTCTGGGTTCAGTCTCACTGCTTGGCACCTCGAGCTAGCGAGTGGATCAGTTTTGTAAACGGAAATTGAAAGAAGTCCGTCGTATATATTATTTGTGTGTTCGTTTGTTCCCCTACCATCGCTTGACAACTGATGTTCGTATATTTACGTCCCGGTGAACTAGCGGTTCGACAAAAGGACCGATAGAATAATTACTAGGCTTACACAAAATAAGTCGATTTCTTTGTCTAAAACCATTTCAGATGGTGTTGCAGCATGGCTTCAGTCAAATGACTGAAACAAGTGAAAGAATAAACAAATTGAAAATGTATAGTTGTTTTTAACTGAACATTTTCAATGTTACTGTTAAACTTTATAAAGAAATTGTTTTTGCATTTAATCTTTTAGTTCTTATTACTGCTTTTGCTTCTCTGTTCCTCGCGGCGGCCGTTTTGTTGGAAGTGTTCTTCTTAATAATTAGAGAATACTGCTAAAAGAAAAAAAAAAAACACGAGAAAGAATGATTCAGTAGTTGTTACTGAACTTTGTGACAAGAGACCAATAAAAAGGCATCGGTTTGAATATATGAAGGCTTGAATGATATATGAAATGCCGCTTTATTTATATCCTACATGGTTCGATGATGGTCGAGTACTACATATGGTATAATACACTAGACTACTATTTTAGCAGAGGTTGACTTTGGAGGTGAGAAATTGTTGAGGAGTGTTTGGAATGTCTCTGTATTACTCCGAGTACAAAAACTCTCATAAAAACACTAGTTGGTATCTCGTTGAATTTCTAAAATGAAATGAATTATGTGTTTGTGAGAGAAAGTTTGATTGAGAGAGAAAGAGCGTGTGTGTGTGTCTGTGTGTGTGTGTGAGAGAGAGAGAGAGAGAAAGAAAGAGATAGGAAGAGAGAAAGAGAGAGGTATCCGCCTTCTTACAACAACAGCAGTTGAAATCTGGAGTGATATATTTCATTTCGCTTTCAACCTAAGCTGGTTCGAAGGCACGCGAAGACGATTCTTTCATTCAAGTTAATATTCTTCAAAGTACAGGTTTCAAAAATATTTTTTTTCTATTTGAACCTTAAGGAGCAGGAAATAAAAATCATTATTCCGGAGGTTTGTATGGTTTCGCAAGAAAATAGCAACGTAATTTACTCTAACAAATTCTTTTAAATGGTAAACAGAAAAATAAGTCGTGGCACTCCGTCGGATACGACGACGAGGGTTCCAGTTGATCTGATCGACGGAACAGTCTGCTCGTGAAATGAACGTGCAAGTGGCTGCGCACTCCACAGACACGTGTACTTTGAACGCAGTTCTTGGAGAGATTCAGTATAACACAGACTGTGAAAAGGCTGGCCCTTTGAAATACAGGTACAAAAGAAACAGGAAGATAGAGTGAGAGAGAGTTGTGGTGAAAGAATAGAGCATGTTTCGTCACCACCCCGTGCTGAACCTTGTGGTGCTTTAGGTATTTTTGCTCAATAAACACTCACAACACGCGGTCTGGGAATGGTAACTGCGATGCTATGACTGCGAGTCCGCTGCCCTAACCACTGCTCCATTGCGCCTCCACAGAAAAATATGTATAATATAGGTGAATACACAAACTGATAACGATAATTGTTCCTAGTATAGACACAATGTCTAAGGTTCTGGTGGAAGGGTTATCGATACAGTAATTGACTTGTACTTCATGTTGTTGACGCTGAAAGGGTGAAAGGCAATGTAGACCTCGGTGGAATTTTAACACATACTCTCTTTTACTTGTTTCAGTCATTTGACTGCGGCCATGCTGGAGCACCACCTTTAGTCGAGCAAATCGACCCCAGGACTTATTCTTTGTAAGCCTAGTACTTATTCTATCGGTCTCTTTTTGCCGAACCCCTAAGTGACGGGGACGTAAACACACCAACATCGGTTGTCAAGTGACGGTGGGGGGACAAATACAGACACACAAACATATACACACATATACATATATGTATATATATACATATATACGACAGACTTCTTTCAGTTTCCGTCTACCAAATCCACTCACAAAGCATTGGTCGGCCCGAGGCTATAGCAGAAGACACTTGCCCAAGATGCCACGCAGTGGGACTGAACCCAGAACCACATGGTTGGTTAGCAAGCTACTTACCACACAGCCACTCCTGCGCCTATAGTGTAGAGTCGGAAGAAAAGCTGCTAAGTTTTTTTTCTGGCATTCTAACAATTCTAGTAGTTCAATGTCTTACAATAATTGCTTTCAATTCTGGTCCTATGCTAGCAATTATTAGGGATAGACAGGCTCAAAAACTTTGACCGCAGAACGTGTCTGGTATTTTATGCTAATGAACTCGAAAGAATGAGAGGCACACAGGTCTTCGGCGAGAACCGAACTGTGAATATAAGAGCGGGAACAAAATACAGCAAAATAATTTGTGTTTTCCTAGGCACCTAACCGTTCTGCCAAATGATGTATAAATAAATACATGCAACCTTCGTGATTTGGATGTAAGAATCACCATGAATTTACAGTATTCGCTATGCATCATCATAGCTTTATCTTCGCTACAACTGCGTGGGGTGTTGGTCAAAATTTCTACCATATTGTCTACGTTCAATAGTGAGCTACCTAATCAAGAAACCAATGAAAAATAGCTTTCTCCATTCAGTAGCTTTATGAGTGTTAGTGATACGTAATGTCTTTACCTATGTTACTAGGAAACTCGCCCGGGAAATTAACAGCAGTTTTTATCATAGCCGTTAGCGTCATTCAGCAAATTTGTAAACGTTATCAGTGCTAAGCAGAAGTGTTAGGAGACTTCACTGGAAGAGATATGGTATTATTAGTATAGGAGAGGTTTTAATTATCCTCTTTCTGCCTTCTAGTGATATGGTCATTTTCTATTGCGACATGACATGGATAATGAAGTCTTAGTGTTGGAGCTGCGATATAGTGTTGCTGCTTTTTTCTCGTATGCGTTGGTGTGAAATATTCCTTCTATATTTAAAATTGTTCTCTCACTTTTCTGCTTTTATTATTTCCCTTGTCCTTGATCTAGTCATTGGACTGTGTCCACGCTGGGATTTTACCTTGAAGGGTTTAGTCGAACAAATCGGCCACCACCCCCGCAGTACTTACGTCTGAATCTGGTACTGGTTCTCTCGGTGACTTTTGTTGAATTGCTGGGACGTAAACACACTAACGCCGATTTACAAGTGATAGGTAGGGACAAACATAAACAAATACATACACGTGGGCCCGCACAAATACGCACACACACACAAACACATACACACATATATACACGTCGGACTTCGACACAGTCTCCGTCTACCAAATTCACTCACAAGAGAATAGAAAATAATTTTACTACAAATGCACAAGAAAAAATATATATATAAGTAGGAGTGGCAGTGTGATAAGTAACTTGCTTATGATCCACATGGTTCCAGGTTCAGTCCCACTGGGCGAGTGTCTTCTACTATAGCCTCGGGCCGATCAAAGACTTGTGACTGGATTTGGTAGACGGAAACTTAAAGAAGTCCATCGTATATATATATATATATATATATATATATATATATATATGTATGTGTGTGTACGTGTGTGTTTGTGTGAGTGTGAGTATATGTTTGTGTGTCTGTGTTTGTCCCCCCAACATCGTCCCCGTAACTTAGCGGTTCGGCAAAAGAGACCGATAGAATATGTACTAGGCTTACAAAGAATATGTCCTGGGGTCGATATACTCGACTAAAGTCGGTGCTCCAGCATGGCCGCAGTCAAATGACTGAAACAAGTAAAAAAGAGAGTAAAAGAAAGTATATACAAGTTCATAGAGACCGGATTCCTGGTCTTCTTTTTTATTCGCAGTTGCTCACTGAAGTGAATCGTGAATGTTCTACTGTTTCTCTATAAAAACCACAGTATTTCCGTTATCCTTAATCTCTTGCGATAATGTTTAATATTGCTCTCAGTGACTTCGGTTATTAGAACTGAAAATGTCGATATTTCCCTAATTAAATAAACACAATAATCAATGGAACGGTTATAATGATAACAACTATGTCCATTCAGTTTCATTTTATACAAACCTATAGGAATATTATATGTTTATATATTTGGGTATGCTTCCAGCGTTTCGTTTTATTCGCTCTGTTTCTAAAATATTAGCGACTGAATGTTGATGACTAAGGCATTTGGCGTACTGACCACAGATCCCTTGGGAGTATTCCACTCGATATATTTTGATCAAATTTATTATTTTTGGGCGCAAGGGTGGTTTACTAGTGGAGACTAATGGAATGTTAGAGTGACAGAGACCAACAGAAGAAAAGGACCAACTCGTAACTGATGTTGTCTTAATAAGGACGTGTCGCACTACTCGTTGCATTGCCGAATTTGGTCAAAAACTTTAGAAAAGTATCATAAAACATTGTCTCTTCGTCGTTTGTATCGTCATGCCGCAAACGGAAGCAAGGGAACATGGAAAAGTGAACAGCGACGATCTGAGAGATTATGTACAAAAGCAGACATCATATGAAATTCCTTCCACTGTACAAGTTTACAAATGATTGTCACTTAATTTTATATAATAATGAAACAATTGTGTTGGTACCCTTGCTTGTCTTCTTTATTACCTTTAACAAGATAAAAGGTGAGTTGAAAGTATTATCTGTCTCGGTACGGCCTCACAAAATCGAAGTCTTTGTCCTTGAAGCAATCTTCAAGGTCAAAAAAGTTTCAGAGCAGTTGAGTAGCAGAATGCCTTCAGGGAAGAAACCTTATTCAGGTAAGCATTTTGGCCCATAACCTCTTACAATCTAAGGAAACCAAGTTGCATGTAGGTCATGGATCCTGGGTTCCTTTGTGCTGACACCTTTCATCCACTTCGATATCGGAGGTTTGTGCATTTAAACCACAAAGTGATGTCATCTAGTTAATGCTCCTCACCGTTGCCTCTACTTTCAAACACATATTTAATTAACACATATTTAATTAAGGCGGCGAGCTGGCTGAATCGTTAGCACGCCGGGCGAAATGCTTAGCGAGATTTCGGCTGCCTCTACGTTCTGAGTTCAAATTCCGCCGAGGTCGACCTTGCCTTTCATCCTTTCGGGGTCGCTTAAATAAGTACCAGTTACGCACTGGGGTCGATATAATCGACTTAATCCGTTTGTCTTTCCTTGTTTGTCTTCTCTGTGTTTAGCCCCTTGTGGGTAGTAAAGCAATACATATTTAATTAACATTATATCGTTAGTAACGAGATAGCGGTAAATCGTCGTGAGTTTCAAAGTTACTACCATAGCTCTCTCAGAGTTACTTCCCTTGATGTTAAAATGCAAACATGTAGCCCTCAAACGGTACAGTGCCGTTTTTCTTCTACCTCAGCGTGATCCAGCTGGATCACCTCTTCACTTTCTTTGATATTACCTTTAAGAATTTCGTCTGTTTTTTCTCAGAGAAAGAGACATTCTTATGAGATCTTAAGTAGATGTGCCCACAAAACTTCTAGATCCAACCTATATAGCGGAAATATTGACATGGAAGACGGATTACCTTATGCTGCTGGTTAAACTGCCATACTTTTCGCTCTGTGACACCTGTACTTTTTTATATATTGCTTTCAAATTGCACGGAGAATTTAATCAAAATCAGTTGCTTTGATGAATAAGAATGGAAAACGATATCCAGCCTCAAGCCACTCTTCTTGGGCACACTCAATCGATCGCACTACCTAGTAGTCTTCCTTCTCAGGATCCATATGACATGGCAAATCCTGACCAAACTTTGCTTCTTTCTACCGCACAGAATGATGAAGGAGATTTTGGTGCTATGATTTTAATTTGGCCGTACATATCACGTGTACGTTTTAGTTAGATCTTGATTGTGCCTCCATATGTGCCTTCCTCGGGCTAGTGCTTCACTGCAGACAGTAGAATGTTTTTCTACTGTCCATTTACCCCGCAGACCAGACAGACAGAACTACATAATTTGCCTCACTTTACTTCATTCGTATTCAAAGGCAGGATACTTTAGACAGATCTGAAAATAAAGCTTATTTTAAGAGGCACCATATGCCACAGGTAACTCTACTAGAGATACTTCTATATGTAGCCTCCCATATAGTCCACTGGCCCTGTTGACTCTGATGTACTGCTTTCCGAGTTGTTATAGCATCATCTCCCTTTTTTCACTTTCTCTAGAGTCAGATCTCTTCTCATCTTTCGTCTGGCGTCCGAGGACCCAGTCTCTGCCTATTGGCTAGATCCGGGCTTAACAAAAATATAGTCACCGTAAAGCTTTTCTCTGCTGTGTCCACCGCATTGTGTACATTTCATATCCTACCTATCTTCCCTTTGTGCCAGGTTGTTCTCACGAACAAGTCTTCCGAGTCTGCAAGTATAGCCTTGCTTTTACGACTTTGTACTCTACAACGATGGAACTGAGTGTAGTCCTGGCGACATTAGAGTGCAGCGTAAGTGAAACCTCTAGAACAAGCCACTTTATTGTGTACTTGTTGGATTTGGCCTCCATTTCCTCCACAAATTTTAGACGAACTGATGGAAGTCCGTGCGAGTTACAATATCCCTGGCGAATGACAATGTTGTGGAGAACTTAAAACGGAAATTTCAAAAGAGAAGAAATGCAACTTTTCAGGTCATATGTTCTTTTTGCATGGCAGAAATAAACTAATTGGCTTGTTAATGTTGTAATGGCCTGTTCCAGCGATGTTAGGGATAGAAGTTTAAACTATGAAATTTGTTGGATTTTAGCCATGAAGAAAGGGGACAGAGCGCAACTGAACTGAATAAATTTATCGAAAGAACGGAGATTAGAACATTGACAATGACACAACAGATTGTGTATCATTGTAAATATACCATTTACAAGTGCAACGATAGATAAGCTCCTTGACAGACATCATAAATTAATTCAAGGTCTAGGTAAAATCTCTTTTGAAAATTCTGATTATTCTATAGAGTTACGTCGATGCTTGTACACTACTGTCAATTATCATCTTTCCTCTTCACATGAAATACTAAGATCAAGTACAAGGAAATGCTGACATTTTAATTGTATGTTTTATATTTTTGCTTTCTAACGAATAATGTTTTCAATATATGTAATTCAATATGCATATCACACAGATTTCTCTCGAATCTGGCGTATGTAGAGCATATTTGCTCTGTTACTGGTTCCGTATATATATTTTTTTCGGAGCTGTTAAGCCAGATTCTGATAAAATATCGTGGGAAATACAATACGAAGCCGAAATTTATAATCTACATTGTACGAGATTCAGATATATATGCCACATGTCTATTGGTGATTCGTTCTGATCCATGGAGAATATAAAAACAGCTTCTGCTGCTCTTTTTATTTGGTTATTTATATATATATATATTTAAAAAAAATTTTTTGCTGGATTTGTAAATACAGGCAATTCATTTACTTTTTATTATATATTAAAAAAATCCAATTCAAAAAAAATATTGTACTTTTAACGACATGATCTCGTTTTTTTGGGGGTTTTTTTTTCACCACAGGGAACATACCTGCCATATGCAATATTGATATTTTTGCCAGTGTTCTTTTAACATTTATTTGAAGTAAACCTGGAATTATTTTTGTTTTTCTTTTTAATAAGTTCTATGTATCTTTCGAAAGTTGATCTCAATTTTTGTTTCAAGGAAGGACTTATATAACTTTCAAATCATCAGTTATGCAACTAATCATTTTCACAAACTGAATGCACAAAACAGGTAAAACTACAAAAAATACTGATAAAAATACTTTGAAATACCTGGAATAAAGCCAACAAGTTTTAATGGGCGAGAAACAGTCGATAACAGTGACCTGAGTTCTTCCCTAATACTTTATTGTAATTAACATGAAAGGATGAAAAGTAAAGTTGACCTCAACGGGATGGTGAATTCAGCACATAAAGAGCCGGAAGAAATGCTGCTCAGCATTTTGTTCGACGCTCTGAAGATTCACCCAGCTCGCCGCTGGAATAATGATGGTAATAGTACCAATAAAAATGATAGTGATGGATGCATATAAGCATGGTATGAAATAATATTCACTGATTTTCCTGCGACATAAGATAGCAACAGAGAAATTATCGTTTGCAAACAACTGGAAAAATATCATCTGAAACAAAGAATTGGACGTTGTACCTGTTGTGAAAATATCGGGTTGCCCGGAAAGTTCGTGTCAATTATTTTAGAACATGGTTGTGTCCATAAAATAGGATTTGACTACACCTCCATTTAGAACATAGTTTAAGCTAAATTTTCGTGGAATAAGGTTTGTGTTCCTGTAACCTGTGTTAATTCTGTAACCCTTTAAAATGGAAGATAAGAAAGTTCATTTTCGGCACTTGATGCTTTGGGAACCAGACAAAAATTGCTGCAGCTCGGCTGGGATGTGTTACCCCACCCTCTATATTCACTAGATATTGCTCTTTCGGATTTCCACTTATTCAGGTCTCTGCAGATTAGTCTTAATGGTAAACATTTCAACTTCTTGGATGATGGAAAAAGATACCTTGATGAATTCTTTGCCATGAAATCACCTCAATTCTGGGAAGCGGGTATTTTCAAGTTAAAGGAAAGATGGAGACGCATTGTGCAACAAAATGATTCATATCTGGTTGATTAAAAATGTAATGGCAAGTATTTATTGATCTTTTACTTTTCTTTAAAAATCGGCACGAATTTTCCGGACAAACCAATATTAATCGTTACATCGCCAATGACAGGACATACGTACTGTCTCTCGTGATTTTCCAGAAATGGCGGCCACACCAACCGCAAAGTACACACTTCAGTGAGGTTCTTCATTCTTCCTGAAGATAATGATTATGGTCACGGAAGAAATATTTACTTAATCATATGATCTCAATCAGTTTTAAACCGATGCGAAATAATATTTATACCGCAGTGTTCGATATAACAACTGAGCACGCGTAGAATCTATCAAAACGTGTTGAAAAAAACTGAAAGTATGTTTTGATAATGTAGATGTTTTATATATCTTGCCTGAAAAAGAGATCAATCCGTCACAACTAAACAGTTTTGTTGATGGGACTGCTTATCGACTCTGGCTTGTCTGATGCAAACCAAGATACGGCTGTGGCAGTATCAACAAAATAAAATACTGGGTAAAAATTACACTATAATCGGGGACCAGATAACGTGGATGCAAAATAAAAGAAAAAAAAGAAGGAAATAGCTGTCATTGTATATTAGGCAAGACATTGTTTTTTACCAAATCTTTGATACTAGCGCAGATCTTGTTTTCATTAAATATAATCGTTTTTGATATAGGCGCAAAGTTTGAAGTTTTATGGGAAGCAACCAGTCGATTTCTTCGAAATCAGAGCACAACTGGTTCATATTTCATCGATCACGAAGGTTGAAGTCAGAACGTCAAGACGGACAAAATACCGCTAAGCATTTTGTCCGGCATGCCAACGATTCTGCCTGATCGCTATATATTTCTTTAGATATAATGCGCCAATAGTTGTTTGATATGGAATATTAAATTCAGTGTCGTACTTGTTGGCAAGTGGTTCGGTAGTAGATCGTGTGTTTTAAGTGAAACAGTTAGAAGAGTCAATTTAACCATTTAAGAACACACAAAGACTGCTATATTTACTTCTTGTCCTTTATTTCTTAATAATACAGTCTATTTCATATCTTCATGCCAAGAAAATTTTGTCAGACCTCTTGCGGCATGGTCATTCACACAATTCCACTGCATCTGTAAAAAATCATTTACAGTCAAAGTTTTAACAATAAGCCTCGCGGATTTTCTTTCCTTCAGGTTCCCAACCATTTATGTTGAAGACTTAACATGTCAGTCCACTGTATTGTTGCTGTTTTTACATTTGCACATTTGACACATGGTCCCTTTGTGAATTTCAGGTTTCAATATTTGCTTTCTCTCCCTAAATGCATTATAAATTTATTCATGCATTTATGCGTTTCATTAGAATTATTTCTTTTTCCAATAAGGAAAGTATATAAGCGCTATATAATCTTTCCTTATGGAAGCTGTTTATAAATTATTTGAAAGGTCGCCACAATATATATATATACATATATATATATATATATATATATATTATATATATATATTATATATATATATGCATACACATAAATCTGTATATACATATATATGTATATATATATATATATACACGCATGTATATATATATATATATATATATGTGTGTGTGTGTGTGTGCGTGTGGTATATATATGTATATATATACATACATATGTGTATAGATATATATTTGTCCCGACACATATTTGAAATATTTGATTACACCACAAGTCTGTTGAAATTAGATTTTTGCGAAGTTGATGTAGTTAACTTTCATGATATAAAACCAAATATATTGGACTAGATAGAACAAAAAATGTTTTAAACGGTATAACATCGAACGGACATGCAAAAAATGTGTGTGGATATAAAGGTAAAAATAATTAGATAATAACCTTGGTGAAATAAACAGATAAAAATATAACATCTATCTATCAATCTATATACCTGTGTCTTCTCTGAATGTATGTGTGTGTATATACATATATGTGTATATGTGTGCGTGTATGTGTATTTATATATAGGTGTGTATATATAAATATAAATATATATATATATGTATGTATATATGTTTGTATTTATGTGTGTATATATGTATGAATTAGTTTAGATCCTGTCGATCGTGGTTATTAGTTCGGTAGCTTCTAGCATGTGATGGGCTGACAGCGTGTACTGTAAGTTTACTACTAAATTAATACACCCGTTTTATCATCTAATTAGTAATTCTAATAACTAAATCACAATTGTTTAATGACATTAGCTATTCCATAACACTAACAACGTTAGTTACTTGACTGCATATCAAAATTGAAGAAAACAGATAGACAATAATAGTTTCATACATGTTACATTTGTTTTAATAACATAGCTATTTATTCATAATTGGTGCTTTACGCAATCAAAAATCATTTGCCATTTCATCAGTTGATAGAAATCGACTGCTCTGGAAACCATATGAAGATTATACTTCCTTCATATCAGTCATAGGAGTGTTTGAAAAGGGCAATTATCCATTGAAACATCGTTAATATAGTATTATCATCTCATTCGTATTTTATATCAATTGAAATTTTTCATTATATTCCTAAATATTTTATCTGATATATTCAGTGAAGGTTTTTATCTAATGTAATTTATGCTTATGTATTTTAATTATTTCTAATAATCATTTTAGAGTGAAACGGCAGTTGGTTCATCTGACATTACTTTCACTTAATCGTGGCTCCTAAAACAGTGCTTGTGTCAGAGGACTAGTCAAAAATTCTCGACGCGATTCAAAACAATTTCTGCCTTGTAGCCGTAAGGATACTGATGGTAGATGAATGTTAACCGCAGCTAATTTTTAAAAGTTGCCCATACTACATTAACGACATTTTATTGGATAAGTTCCATTTTCAAACTCTCCTAAGATTGATATGATCTGAGTACAATCTTTCTTTAGATTTTCGGAGATCGATCCTCTTTGGAGTCATTTATTTAACAACTGATGACTGATGAATTGGTGTGTGATCTCTGATTGCGTAGTAAATAAAACATGCTATTGAAACATATATCTATGTTGCCTGTGTAGAACTGTTATTACCTATTCAGCTTCTTTAATACACACACACATATTTATATGCATATACATATATATACGTACCTATATATATATATATGTGTATATATATATATACATATATACATAAATGCATATATACATACATATACATGTATGTATGCATATATATAATATATATATAATATATATATATTATATATTATATATATACATGCATATATATATATATGTATGTATATATATGTATATATATATATATATACATATATATATATATACATGCATATATATATATATGTATATATATAAATACACACACACACACACATACACACACACACACACACACATATATATAATATATATATATATATATATATATATGTATATATATATGTAAGCAAATGTGATTGGAGCTGAATTAATAAGAAAGGAATACACAAATGTATTTGTGTTCTCATTAATGTTCCCCGGTTTGGATTTACAGTTTGTACTACTGACGTTTTACACCCTTCTTCACGAAGATTTCATTGCGGTCTTAAACCAATTTTCTAACAATGTATCTATACGATATCCGTACAGTCTATTTATTGATGATTCTCGTTCACTACAACACGCTTGTAAAAATATTAATAGAATTTCGTTTTCACTTAAGTCGTCCAAAACCACATTGAATCTATTCTCCAGGCTTTTGCTTATTTTAGGTTTCAGAGCATCTTGAGCATGAATATTCTTGACTCTTTATACAGTTTGCTATATTACTTATTTTCCTCTGAAAGTATGAGGTTTTGTCCCTCATTACGTAAGAATTTCAAAGGTGTATTCATTTAAAGGTTTACCGATAATTAATTGGATACACACATTTAATATAAACTTCACGCGATGTTTCCGTACGTCTAAACTATTTCATCACTGCATGTGTCCTTTTTTTACCAGCATTAACATTATAAGACCTACTGTTATTTTATCATTAATATCCTCGGATATCTTAATATTTAAATATTTATTTTATCCCATTTTTTTCGATATTAAAGTGAGAATAATCCTTCTGCATTAATTAGAATACTTCGAAACCTTATTGATGCATTTTCCAAATTTATGGAATGTTAATAAAAAAAATGTTATAAACAAGTGAACATTAAAAAAAAATGTCTGATCATCAATGGCCACAATAAATCTTACACGTTAGTCATTGAGAAAAAATATATTTCTAACATATGCACAAAATTAAAGAAAAAAATCAGTGTTTATTAAGAGAGATCCTATTGATGATATCAACACGAGTATTTGCCTGATACATTTTTTATCTTGAAATTCAAATAGGAATGACGAAGCCATACCTTGCAAAGGAACACAACTAAATACCATGTTGTATTTACTCCAGCCCCTAACCTATTTTTCCCTCCGCAGCTTTTAAAATTAAAATAATATAAATAAGAAAAACTAATAATAATAATAACATTTATTATTATTATGACTATTGTTATAATAATACTCCTGCTGCTGTCATTATTCCATGGTCAATAATAATGTATTTGAAGGCAATTTGTAATGTTTAACATATTTCGTTCATCTTGTTTTCAAAAAGACGAAGGAAAATATTAACGGTAGCTTTTCAAGACATGTATACAACAATAACAGCAACTTATGAAATACAGAAGACAAAGATAACTTATTATTTCAGTCCTTTTGTTTTTTTTTTTTCATTCTTTCCATTTTGAATTCGTACTAATTTAATATAGACGTATTATTATCGTCAAAATTATTATATGTTGATAGATAAACATATGCAGCGGCTATTTAAAGTGTTTGCCAATACACGGCGCCACTGCAGTATATCAAAATAAACAAACAAAAATAAGTTGAAGGGGAAGTAAAAGAATGAAAGTATGGAAGGTGAGTACAGAAATTTGTAGTTTTGTATGTATTTTTTTTCATTGTCTCTTTTTTCTAGTTTTTGAATTTGTTTTTCTTTTTTTTATTTTCAGTGTTTTTTTTTTTTTTCTCGAAGTTGTTCAGAATTGGAGTATTGTTCAGAATTTGACTTCCACAGTTCACCCTATTAACAGACACCTTACATCTCTTTTGGCAGAAATATCATGTATAACAGCTGCTTGTTATCCGAGTCCAGCAAAAACATTACCAAGCAATATATTTATTTATATATTTATTTATTTATTTATTTATTTATTTCTGAAGCAACTAATTATAGGCAAATAAATCGTTTAATTGTTTTGTTTCCATTCTTTGTTTTTGCAATGAAATTCGAAGAAAAAAAAAAACGAACAGACAATCATCTTCAACTTTGGTTGTTACGTTTCCTTTTTGTTTTCTTTTCTTTTCCATGTAGATGTGGACGAAAATAATTATTTCAGATTAATCATATTTACAGGAGACGGTAGCCAAATTTATTTTAAGATGCGTATATATATATATATATATATACACACACATAAATACATACATATACATATATACATATATACATATATATGCATATATGTATGTATATACGTATATATATATAATCATACAATTATATTTATATATGTATATATGTATATATATATATATATGGATGCATATATATATGGAGGCATATATATATATAGTATATATATATATGTATATATATATATATATATATATATGTATATATCTATATATGTATATATATATATATATATATATAATATATATATATATATATATACATATATACATACATATATATACATAGTCGTAAGCGCGTTTTTTTGTATCTGTGTCTATGTCTGTATGTCTGTGTGTAATACGTATTTCTGTACATGCGCATGAAGTTATAGACATGTCGTCTAAACGATTGAGTGTATGGCGCTAAAGTGATATGTGCGTGTAGATTCATGTTAATCGATGCGGCGTGTAAATGTATGCAAGCATGGATGTGTATAAAAGTACATACACATAAATATCTTAACGCAACAATTAGAGATTAGGAAGTGTTGCTCAATGTTCCCTGAATTGTAGTTAACAGGTTCGTTTAATTCTTGTATTTAAGTTCTTTGATGATGCTATATTTGTAATCTCCCCTTCACGCTTAATATTTTCTTTATATATTTTTCTTCTTCCCCTCCACTTTTTCTTTCGTCTTCCTCTTTTCCTATATTCTTTCTTTTTCTCTCTCTCTCTGCCTCTCTCACTGTTTAGGTTTCTTCTTTTCTTTCACGCACACAATTTCTCATCAATGCCTTTCAATTAGTATTTTTGGTTGATACCGTCAATTTACGATATTATAGCAAAATATAAACACGTATAATTCAAAGAAAACCTGAGAGTCTCTGGAAATGTGTTTTTGTAGGCCATTTTTGTTTGCAACAACCATTTCATATTTCTTTCAAAGAAAATTATATGGATTTTAAATTTGCAAAACATTGTCGCATTCTATGGAAAAAACAACAATATTCTTGTGAGGAGCCTGGAAATCGGGCAGAGGCAAAGCAGTACATTACCAAAATGTCTGCTTTTAATTTACTCCATATAGAAACAAAGCAATGCAATGAATAAGCTGACAAGCGAAAGCGATAGTCTTCCATTCCATTCTAATCTACATTCACCGCTGCCTATATTGGGTGGGAAGAGAGTACCTGTCAAGAGAAAATTGAAATAAATTAGCTGTTTGTTTAAACATGATAACATGGACATTCAG
Organism: Octopus sinensis; assembly: GCF_006345805.1. NCBI lineage: Eukaryota > Metazoa > Mollusca > Cephalopoda > Octopoda > Octopodidae > Octopus > Octopus sinensis. The sequence continues at coordinate 16,398,805 of NC_043008.1, forward strand.
AACAGAGAAAAGTAATCAGCATTTACATTTTTCAAAGACATTAGTGGTGCGTTTAAAGTGAAATGATGTGATTACAAAATAAGTAACAACTGGCTTTGCTTCCTTGAAATATTGTCTGAAATGTGTGCAACATTGTGAGAATGTTGAGAGGTGGTATGCTGCTTTATTGTGTGTGGCGGCTATTCAGTGTGGTAAATACACCAACACGCAATCGTTTATACCTCCTTCTTTCATCAATTCATCAACTTGCTTGAGGAATGGTTTGACTTCTATGACCTTCTTCGTTCAGTTACTTTTAAATATTTTTTTGTTTCATGTTCAGCAATACGTCTACGTATTTTACGAGAAATTTCTATTGACAAACTAATAGGATCCGATGTTATTTATTGAAAATAAGCCATTTTAGCCGGTTGTCTTCCTTTGGCATTGTTCGTAGTTTAACTTCTTCAACTAAACTGTTCTTACTGAAAGTATCATAGGAATAAAAAGAATGAAATTACTTCAGGTATAGACTAAAATCGAAGCAAGGTAAACCACACTACCTATAATTTCTTAAATAGCCTCACATTATAATTGCGTCGTTATTAAACTCTGAATTACAGCGGTGAGTAAAGAAGCTTGGTCTAGCGGTCAGGATAATCACCTTACGATCGTAATGACGTGAGTTCAGTTCTCGGCAACGCATTGTGTCTTGAGCAAGACACTTTATTTAACGATGCTTCAGCTGACTCAGCTGACAAAAATTAGTAGTACCTTTATTTCAAAGGGCCAGCGTTTTCACACTTTGTATCGCGCTGAAACTCCCCGAGGACTACGTTAAGGGTAGACGTGTTTCTGAAGTATTCAGCCACTTGCAGATTAATTTCACGTGCTGGCTGTTCCGTTGATCGGATCTATTGGAATCCTCGTCGTCGTAACCGACGGAGTGTCATCATAGCAGCGAATTGTTAGAGTGGCTTTTGATCCGATGCTATGTACTCTGAATTCAAATCCAACCGATATCACCTCTCCCTTACATTCTTTCAGAATTTACAAAAATCAAGTAACTGTCAAAGAACTGAGGGTCGATGGAATAGGCTACATCACTTCCTAAATATTTCTGGTTTAGTGTCCTTAATTAATAGTCATTATTCAACGGAGTAACTGAAGGTAAAGTGTGTTATTTAATGTGAAGTTTGTTTAAAGAACACCAGTAATTATTATTGAGCTCATACATAGCACACTTCTAACACCAATCCACCATAGTTATATACTGCTTTTTTTTAAGAAGTCATTCCGATCCCAAGTCTTTAACTTTGCATAAACTCCCAGACTGGTGATATGGATATCATTGATAACCGATCTAAATATCTACAGGCGAAAGTCTACTACATACTGCCATGATCAGTGGCATGATGCATACAGTGGCATGATCAATGGTATGATGCATACTAAGTCACGTGACACATGATCGGTACATTGGTATGTATGATCAGTTTTATCCTCTGTGATACCCGTATAATATAAACTATGAATAGTACAAAATGACTTGTAGGATTATATGATATCTGAAAATTGATGGAGAATACCGGAAATATGCAGTTATATTCATTAACATAAGACATGATAAAGAGTGTTGCATGATTGATAGTATGATACGTTATGAATAACATGAAGTAGGAAAAACATGTCAATGATTAATAGAGAGGTGTATTTATTGTTAGTAATAAAGTCGGTAGTATGATATATAATCACTAGACTGATGTATGATCTAGAGTAGGATATGTAGTCAAAGTTTAAGTGTATGATCATTGAAATATGACAGAGTGAACGTCTAATCTTTTACGATATGAATGCTAAAAGAATTATTATAGTCTTTCATATTAAACTGTATACGGCAATTTTAATTATATTTTAAAATGAATTTTACATGAAACAAACATTATAATCAAACAGATGTATACATGATTGAAACAATTCAGATTCGAAGCGATTCTGTAAGTATTTTTGTATGGACTTGAATGTATATTTGTATTAATTTAATGGTGTACTGATATGAAATAGAGTATTTTAAGTTCGTTTATATTCATTGAAATTTTAGTGAAAAGTAGTTTGAATATGAACATCTTTTGGTATCATTACATGCAAGAAAAACGTACGTACCACCAAGTCGATGAGGTGATCTGGTGTCATCTGGCGGCGTTGGTATGTCAGATCTTATATCCGTGCGTGGCGGATAATTCGATTTCCCATTTTTCCTAATTGTAGAATTTTTTTTCTTATCATGATTATGCTTTACATATCCACCTCTAGGTGATGAAATTTGTTCTTTCTCTGCAGTTGCATCTATTTAATGAAAGAATATTAAAAACACTTATTGAAACAAGTATGTGGATACACACATATATATATATATATATATTTAGAATTTGAAATATATGAAAAGCATAGCTAACAAATACGTCAACGTAAATTATAGAAAATGATATGAACATAACAAAAATATTTACTTTCAATATATTACGAACTCTGACAATGTGAACATTCTAATGATATCATTAAGTGAAATATATATGTTTAAGAATACTTGGGTATCTGTTCGCTGGTTATTAAATGTTGTATATTGTCAAAACAGATAAGACTGTAAAACATATTGTATACATTTATTCAAATTTTGAATCAACTGAATGTAGTTGGAAAGTAACCCTAAATTTTAGTGCAACTTCAAATATATATTAGGCTGTTCACAGCTTAAGAACCATGTGGTTAAAACTGGAATAAGTTTCTAAACAATTGACATACAGTTATGTATCAGTTAAATGCGACGATTGAAATTACAGAATCAATATAATGAGAAAGTATAAGAAAAGAGAAGATGTTTCTTTACGATTCTAATGGATAAATGGCATCTAATTATTCTATTTATTTGATACAAATTAACTACAATGTACAATAAGATTAATGAGGGTAGAATCCAAGAAGAATAAAGTTCCAATGATGATCCAGGGGGAGTGGTGGTAAAGTGGTCGGTTCAGGAGAGGTAGCAATTGTCCAAGAAGAAGGTAGGAAGCAAGATGAGAGTCCAAAAGAGGAGGAGGTTCAGTTAAGCACGATCAAATTTCGGTGATTACGTGAACGCATGTCATATATGGCTCAAAACAATTCAAAAAAGAAAAACAAAACAAAAACAAAAAAGACAGGTGATGGAACAAGAAACTAGGTGTATTAGTTTGACGCTCAGGAAAAACGGACACATCTCTGAAGTTTCGATTTCTTTTCTCGTTTCTTTATTCCTTTCTAAAACTAATACACCTTGATTGTTGTTCCCATTTGAACGACATTCTATTTATTCTATGACAAATATGAAAGCTACTCGTTATATCTTTTAGTTCCGATCCCTTTTTTTAAATGAAATTATCAATTTATGTTAATAATGAAATAGTAATAGGGCAATACAAACATCACTTACCATACAGAATCATAGTTTCTTGATCTTCGCCTAATATATTCGAAGCCACACATGTGTATTCTCCAAAATCATCTTTGTTCAAGTCAATAATGCGAATGCTAAGTGTATAGGAATTTCCAGATTCATCGTAAGGTTCAATCCGATATTTCCAAGATTTCTTTAGTGTAATTCCATTTCTTTCCCATGACATACCTCCTAAAGGCACGGCAGTTATCATGCAATCCAAAATAGTTTCTTTCCCTCGGATTTGTCCCATTCGCTTAATTGGTAAGCGTACGTCAGGTAGAACTGCAAAGACAAACAGAGAAATTCCTATTAAACGTCAGCTTTGATCGAGCTTACAGCCCCACAGAAAAGGGAGTGTGATCAGGCCTTTGAAAGGAAGCATACCAAGTAAGAGAACCTTCTGCAGGGTTACAGTTTGGTTGCAGAGGATTCCCTGCCAGTCGGTTCTGAAGATGTTAGGAACTAATGAAATGAGACGAAAAGAGCAAACATGGAAGATACAGCAGGAAGAGGCTATTGCTGATTATGGAGCAAGTGAGAGGAGTTAAGATGGAAGCCAGGAGAAGATAAGCAGTGATTTGGACTCCTCTGCTGACTCTCGAACGGGAAGGTGAAACACCCAATAATCTTTGGAGACTGACTGATGACGTCAATTCTTCCTGGATAAAATTCCATTCACTTCGGTGAGAGGAAACGAAGGACCTCCTTCCTGGTGTTATAAATAATATATATTCGTATTCAGACTGCATTAAATAAGTTTAAATATGTAGTTTTCTAATAATATTCCGTATTTTGACATTACATATGTCCACTTTTCTATTTGAATACATGTATTAAATACAAAATACATTCAATCGTCATTCGTTACCTTTGGGATATTGTGAGGCAATTCAGGAAAGAAGTTGAAATCATCTGTTCCGTTTGTGATATAGAACATCCGACTGAATACAATCATAAATGTAAAGTGAATATGTGTGTGGGAGTTTGTGTGTGTATGAGTGTATGCATGTATATATATATATATATATATATAGTGAGGGCGCGTGGCTTAGTGGTTAGGGCATTCGGCTCATGATCGTAAGGTTGTGAGTTCGATTCCCGGCGACGCGTTGTGTCCTTGAGCAAGACACTTTATTTCACGTTGCTCCAGTCCACTCAGCTGGCAAAAATGAGTTGTACTTGTATTTCAAAGGGTCAGCCTTGTCACTCTCTGTGTCACGCTGATAATCCCCGAGAACTACGTTAAGGGTACACGTGTCTGTGGAATGCTCAGCCATTTGCACGTTAATTTCACGAGCAAGCTGTCCCGTTGATCGTATCAGCTGGGACCCTCGTCGTCGTAACCGGCGGAGTCTTTAAATATATATATATATATATATTTCAAAATGTGATCGTGTGTACCGCTGGCGATTTTTTTCCCCTGTCTTCCCTTCTCTGGACCTTTCCTTCTCCTACGAAGAGCTCCTACGAAGAGCTCCGCTCGAAACGTTAGATCCTCCTTCTTTCCTTCTTTCTTGAGCGTCCATTTGTTCCACGTCCTCGCGTTGTTGAGTTTTTTTGTCTTTTCTTGTTTGCATTAACTATATATATATGTGTGTGTGTGAGTGTGTGTGTTTGTGTGTGTGTGTGTTGTGTGTGTGTGTGTGTGTGTGTCTGTGTGTGTCTGTGTGTTTGTGTGTATAGTGTCCTAAAGGAATGCAGACACTAGCTTGCAGCCCCTCTAACCCACATCTGGGGAAACTACAGTGAGCTATCGCCCAATCTCACCCAACTCTCGTGTCATCAAAGTCGTTGAAAGGGTGGTGAGATCAAGGACAGTTGGCTTCCTGGAGAGACAAAATTTTCTACGTTGAAACCAGCATGGCTAATATATAATCTTTTACTTGTTTCTGTTATTAGACGGCGACCTCGCTGGAGCACCTTCTTCAATCTTTTAGTCACACAGATCGTCTCAACTACTTACCATTTTATTTCTAAACCTTGTACTTCTACCGGACTCTTTTTGAGGAACTACCAAGGCGCTGATTTAAGCGGACTGCAAGTATGGTGGTGGTGGTGGGGGGGGGATGCACAAACATAGTCACTGGAAACCTTAGATTTATATTTACAATTATACATATACACAAAAGCACACGAACCCACACAAAGGCACACACCCTCACACATATTTATATAAATATTTACATATATATACAGAAAAATGTGTATGTTACTCTGTGAATGTGTGTATTATTGGATAATAATTTGCTCGCAAAGGAAACACCGTCACCTCAAGCAAATTTCATTAACGAGGCGCAAGAAGTGAAATAAAAGTTGATAGATAAACAAAATCATAACGGAACGCATTCGTCGTAATATTGTTCCTGTATAAACATCGCCATCGTAAGACGTAGATGTTTTTGTTCACACACCGGATTCTTAAACGATTGTTATTATTTGTATCATACTGGACTAGGTTTAAATATGTCGACGCTGGGTAATAGGCATAAAATTATTATAATTTCCAGACTCAACCAGGAATATAACTATTTGTAAACATACTTTCCATGTGATATGTCTTATCATTCATTTTTTTCCATGCATCGGTCCTTTCGCTGCGATCATACTGGGGCACCTACTTCAAGGTGGTTTTAGTCGAAGGAACTGATCTCTTGTAAACGTGGTACATATTGTATTGCTTTCTTATGACGAATCGCTAACTTATGCGGACGTAAACAAACCTACACTCTGTGGCAGCGATGGTGAGGTGAAAGCAACAATACAGAGGCTCTCACACATAGCTTTATATATATATATATATATATATATATGTGGGTGTGTGTGTGGTGTGTGTGTGTGTATGTAGAAAATTCACAAACAAAAAAGACGAAGACAGGTGCAGGTGGTGTAGACAACAAACAGTTGTATTAGTATAACGCTCGGGAAGTGAAAAAATTTTTAACGTTTCGAGCCTATATATATATATATATATGTATATATATATATATATATATATATATATATATATATATATATATATATATATATATTATGAAGGTGATGGAGAATAAGGATAATGGCAAAACGAAAAAGGAGGACAAAAAGAAGTAGAGGAAGAGGAGGATCCAAGACTGCAGTTCATACAAAGTGACGAACTGTGGAATACCCTGTCTGATAATCGGCAACCAAACCTGCTCACCGCGACATATGCAGGTCGGGCTTCTTACAGTTTCTTTCTAACAAATCCACTCACAAGGTGACACGCAGTGAGATTAAACAGTCGAGAGGCCCCGTTGTAAGGAAGCAAAGTTTACCACAGAGGAATCCCTGCGCCCGTATAGTTCATTTATATATGTAGTTACATGTGTTATTGTTATAAATATATAAACACTCAAATATATACATTCATGTGAATGTATATACTTTTTTTGTGTCCATTGCTAAACATTTAACATTTCAAATTAGTTCAAGGTTCCTTATGCTCTACACATCATTGATCTGCATCCTTTGCTCTCCAGAGAGGAAATTCTACTTGGTACTTTGCCTGGAAAGGAAACAGATTTGAACATTCGCCAGATCTGTCGAAACGGAAATCAAATGATATTTACTGTGATTTATCAACATTAATTTACCTAACACAAGTATTCTTATCTGAGATACTATGTTTATTTTCGTATAAACGAATTACAATAACCCTTTAAATATCGTTTCCCGAGTGCTTCATTCACGCTCAATAAGTTGTACGTCTCACGTTTTCCATATAGTGGACTTAGGTGATGGTGGAAGCACATAGCCTAGTGGTTAGAGCAGCGGACACGCGGTCGAGGGATCGTGAGTTCGAATCTCAGACCGGGCGATGTGTGTATTTATGAGCGAATACCTAAGCTCCACACGGCTCCGGGAGAAGTTAATGGCGAACTTCTGCTGACTCTTTCGCCACAAATTTTTCTCACTCTTTCCTCCTGCATCTTACAGCTCACCTGCGACGGACCGGCGTCCCGTCCAGGTGGGGAACCTACACGCCAAGGAAACCGGGAAACCGGCCATTATGAGCCAGAAATGGCTTGAGAAGGAACAAACTTAGGTGATGGGTGTAATCTTAACATTTGGCTACGTCTTAAGCATTGTATTACATTTCTCCAATGATTTAATCATTTCTCCAGTATTATTAAATCTTTAATCTATTAATCTATAATCCCTATAACCGTCATCAGTATCACTTCATCTCATCAGCATCACTCTATCTCGAACCTCACAATGACATTTCTATATAGGCTGCATACATCTAACCGTACCGGCGGGAAACACATTATCCCTGATCGTAGATATCCCAATAACAGCTTCTTCGGCTAACTTCATAAGCATGTAGGAATGGCTGTGTGGTAAGTAGCTTGCTTACCAACCACATGGTTCCAGGTTCAGTCCCATTGCGTGGCACCTTGATGTAGTCTCTTCTACTATAGTAGCCTCGGGCTGCCCAAAGCCTTGTGAGTGAATTTGGTAGACGGAAACTGAAAGAAGCCCGTCGTATATATATATATATATATGTGTGTGTGTGTGTGTGTGTATGTGTATATGTGTGTGTGTGTGTATGTTTGTGTGTCTGTTTGTTCCCCCAACATCGCTTGACAACCGATACTGGTGTTTTTACGTCCACGTAACTTAGCGGTTCGGCAAAAGAGACCGATAGAATAAGTACTAGGCTTACAAAGACTAAGTCCCGGGGTCGATTTGCTCGACTAAAGGCGGTGCTCCAGCATGGCTGCAGTCAAATTATTGAAACAAGTAAAAGAGTAAAAAGAGACTATGTCCTCCTTTTTCTTCAACTTGTCAGTAGATATTAAGTTCCCGAAAAGCATTTTAAAAATTCTTGGCGCCTTTTACTTGTGTTCCTCTGGACGGCACAAATTCTAACCCACTAACACTTTCACTTCCCCTAAAGTCTTAACATTTAGACTTTACTTTAGCATCTACTCTTCATTCGAACTTAAGGCTACCACTCGTCTTTCAGATGGATTTCTCTTTGCACTCGGTTTCTCTCCTTTTCCAAAAGACTAGTGGTGTAGTCATGGTTATTTAATGAACCTTAGTTACACCAGCCAATTCATGTGTCACATCGAAGACTAAATCTTCGATCAATTCACAGACCCTCCTTTGATTTCTAGACTCGTAATTTGAAAAAAAGTACATACATAGAGTAAATTAAAAGGTCCAAGCATATTGCATTTTAAGGGGTATTTGGTTGTAAAGAAAAATGCTAAGTGAAACTGAAATGAGCTGAGACCATTTATCAGTAAACATTTTGAGATGAAAATTAAGAAAGTGAATGGGAGTATATAAACGTGAAATGCATTTCATTGTCGAGAGCGAAGGTAATTGTTAAGACATCACTTTTGAATGAATATTGGTCTTACTCCATTCTCATGGGATTAACTTTACTTCAACAGCTTTCATCAATAGTTTTCACTTTGCAATATATTTATTACTAAAATCACTGGCACTTTTGATACCGCCCACGATATTTCTGTTGTTATTGTTTATACTACAACTAGCCTTTTACAGCTACTCCACTGGCATCTTGCTCATACCAGAAGTGGCATCATGTTATAACGATTACATCTACAACGTCGATTATGTATTAAGAGCTGGTCTATTTTCTCCGCTAAGACTTATACTTTCGGTGATAGTCAACTCCATACTTTAGCGAACCTGGGTTACTGCCAGAATCTCCCCACTTTTACTCCAAATAAATCCCAACTGGAGACCAATGGCTAAATTCCCTTTGATCACCTTTCATTTTCCCATCAACAATATAATATCAGTCATTACTTTCACGGCGTTTCTATTTACAAATTCTTCCATTTGGTCTGATTCTCCACTTGTCTTTGAAAATGCAAACGCATCCTACAAGAGAAAGTATTACCATCGATCATTTTCCCCATCAGGAAAGCATAGATAATCTGGAAATTTCTCTGAATTCGTTTCTTTAGCAATATGCTTAAACAATTTAACTATACATTTTAGTACGGCAATTAAAGATTTATATTGTGTTATATTATATTATATTATATTATATTATATTATATTATATTATATTATATCATATTTATTTGTCGTAATACTCTTACAATATTCGTCACTTTGCTTTTGCTTTGAAGATTATAAATGTTCCGTAATTTCCCATTAATTAAGAAATAATTCATGTATTTCCTGATCAATAAAAGGTTAATGGATAGATTGAGTACAAATTATAAGGACATTATATGATAATAAATGCAGTTAGCAGTAAATGGTTATGTTACTAGTATATTTACGTCCCCATAACTACACCTCTTGGCAGAAGAGACTAATGGAATGGGTACAGGTTTGAAAACAAATAACAGACAAATAAAAAAGTACTGCGGTTGCTTCATTCAAAATTCTTCGAGGTGCTGCCACATCATGACCACGGTCTAATAAATGATACAAGTAAAAGAGAACAGGAGGATAATTCAGAAGGCGAAACGAAATAGCCTAACAAAAGAAGATGAGATCGGCAGCAATTTTCCTTGTGTAATTTCAATTTATTTTACTTATGCGACACAACTGCAAATCAGCAAATATTTTATACACTCTTTGTATATCCTCGAGACGAGTGGTTCCGCTTTTATTTCGGATGTGAGGCGAGAGCGCGGCATTCATAAGCCGCAAAAAAAGAGAAAAAGGCGAATTACCGTATCTGCCATAGCTCCGGGAATTTAAAGAACACATGTATGTTAATTATGTGGTATTCGTAATGTTTTGTGCGTGGGTGGGTGTAAAATAGAAAATATTTATTATGTGATAGATACGAAGATACTAACGTATATATTTTCACATATTTGTCTCATAATAGCCGTTTCGTTTATCATCATTTATAAGACAGTCATAACGTATTTATATATATAAATATATACATGCGTAAAATCTCAAAACACAATGTAAAAACAACATGGCGTCTTAAATATAAAATCCTGTTTAATTGTGTTTATATTTCAAAAATTACATTTCACTTTATAAACTTAGAACATGAACATTTTATTTGATTATATTTCTTGTTAGACAACGAATATTACAAAACATTTCAAAAGAACCTAATAACTTTAGTTTCAAAAGAAAATTGTATAAACACGAATATAGGCGAAAGGTGTAATAATTTTCTATTGATGCATGTGTTGCTACGTCCTGCATGATATTAGTCAAGAGCACATATATTTTAAGATAATTGTAAGAAAATGGTTACGTTGCATCTGCTATATGAGATGATTATGTATATTATATAAAAAAGTCATGCAACATAAATGAAGGTAAACAAATACAACTTCAAATAAGTACAGACGGGGGTAAAATATTTCTAAAACTGACAGAAGACTACAAACCAAATGTATGAAGCTCTGTGTTTGCTACCGTGTATGTGAACACACACACATATACCAATGCCTACACACACACACACGCACACACACACACACACACACACACACACACCACACACACACACACATATATATATATATATATATATATATATAATATATATATACCCGCGTATATAGGGGCAGACGTGGTCGTGGGGTAAGACCCTTGCTTCCCAACCACATGGTCCTGGGTGAATGGTAGCTTGGGCAAATGTCTTCTACTATAGCCTTGGTGGGACAAAGGAAGTCCGTCATATACATATATATATATATATGTGTGTGTGTGTGTGTGTGTGTGTGTGTGTGTGTATGTATATATGTACACACACATACATACATACGTATGTATGTATATATATATATATAAACGTAGTACGTGTAGAAACATTACACTGCATCTTAAAAACCGCTCCTGATGTTGCAGTTACTGTTTTGTAAAAGCATTTGGAACTGTTATTGAAACACATGAGACCAGTGATCGCTTTATCGAATCTCAAAGTTACTTATCTTTAGTGTGATTTACCTCATAACCATTATGTCTTACGACTGTTTTCCATTTCCATTTTTGTTGAATCTTCTGTCTTAAGCGCAGTAAGGGACCCCCTTTGATTATGAATGACGATGGGATTGCGTCTAGAATGTTACCCTCCGTGATGCAAGTCCGAGCAGGGTTCTTTATTGAAGTC
>NC_043008.1:16415359-16437859 GCF_006345805.1 Octopus sinensis
TACGTTCTCGTGTGGAGACAGTAATTGCTCAAAAAGGCGACCATATTGGGTGATGAATGCTTTTGCATTAATAAATGTCACACTAAAATATTATGTGTCTACTACCACTATTTCAATATCTATAACCAATTTTATTCATCGTAAAAATTGTCTCAACTTACCAGACACTATATATATATATATATATATATATATATATATATATATAATATATATATGGGTGGTGTGTGTGTGTGTGTGTATGTGTGTGTGCTGATCGTTCATAGGTCATTCGACGGACGAGACCATCTCACACACACACACACACACACACACACACGCACACACACATATATATATAATATATATATATATTTATATACAATCAAAATAAGCAACAAGGATATCCAGAGGTAATGCAGTACGATCGTGTCATGCAACTCCATTTAATTGAACAATGCAAACATTACATCAAATTAATTTGTAGGTTGCTCTACAATTTAATTTGATGCAATGTTTGCATTTGAATTAAATGGAGTCGCATGAAACGATCGTACTGCATTACCTCTGGATATCCGTGTTGCTTATTTTTAGTATAATCACCTTATTTTAAATGTATGGATAATACCAGACTAAATTCTGGTGCCTCAACTTCAGTACCACATACATTGCTGGACCCACATACATACACACACAGATATATATATATATATATATATATATATATATATATATATATATATAATATATATATATATATATATATATAATATATATATATATATATATATATATATATATATTGATAAATAAAACACATGCATATTATATATACATATATGTACGTACCTACATCTACATGTATATATACACGCATATATGAGTACAGGACACCAAAAAAACGTCGAACACAATGAGAAACGAAAACATAGACACAAACCCAAGGAACTGGACATTTTTCTTAAACAACAAAAAAATAGAGTACAGGACAAATAACACAAGGAAAAAAAACCCTTCTTCAGTCGCCATGGTTTCATCTACTTTACGTTTCGAAGGTGAAGGCGAGACGTATCTTCAACAGAAACTTTCCTTCCTGCGAAAATTTAAGATCTTTTTGCCGAGGGGTAAAAATGGTAACAAAAACAGGACAGTAACGACAGTACAAAATATAAGCAGTAAAAGACAGGACAAGGAAAATAACAAGACAAGAAGGGCTGTTAAGCCGAACGAAAAAAAGATATATATATATATACGTATATATAGTACAACAGTACAGTATAGTATACTACTTACATAAAACTTTAACTGCAATTTTTCGGTAGGAATTCGGTGGGACACCATTTGAAGCTTCACAGGTATATATATCATCGCAGTAACGCGTCACGTTGTGAATGATAAGCACTTCTCCTGGCGGTCCAACCTCTGCAACAAAACACAATCAATTTTATTTTAAAGCGGTGGAAATACAATGCTTCACATATAAATATATACATCATTAATATTGACAAGGTTTAGTTTGGAAAATTCGTTTTATAAAAAGCCCTATTTCTATTATTTTCCTTTGGCTCGGTTTTATTCGGTCTTGGACCTGTTATTGTATCATCATCGATATTATTATTATTATTATTATTAATATTATTATTATTATTATTATTATTATTATTACTATTATTATTATTTTTTATTTATTTATTTATTTATTTTTTTATTATTATTATTATTATTATTATTAGTAGTAGTAGTAGTAGTAGTAGTAGTAGTAGTTGTAGTAGTAGAAGTAGTAGTAGTGGTGGTAGTATTATTACCATCATCAACCTTACTACTACTACTACTGCTGCAACTACTACTGCTACTACTTCTGCTACTACTACTACAACTACAACTATAACTATAATTTTTCCTTTTCTTCTTATCATTACTATTATTATCACTAGTGTTGTTGTTATTATTATTATTATTATTATTATTATTATTATTATTATTATTATTATTATTAATATTATTATTATTTCTGAGTTGAAATTCCGCCGAGGTGCAGTTTGCTTTTCATCCTTTCAGGGTTGATATATTAAGTACGAGCGAAACATTTGGTTCGATGTACTCGACTAGTCCTCTCCACCTTAAATTTAAAACCTTGCACCATTAGTAAGATAGATTATCATTATTACTACTATTATTACTACTATTACCATTTTTAGTTGTAGTAGTAGTTCGATCACTATTCTCACTTATCATTATTATGCAAATGTTTATACGATAATCTAAGTAACAAAGACATAATCAGACTAGAGCACTTGTAGAATACTTGATGTCATTTTGATGTCAATCTGCAAAAGTGTTTCACTTGCAATTTTTTCTGCTACCTTAGTAACGTCTTGTGCATTTTAACATTTAAGCCAATTCCAAAAGGGACAATTTTCACTTACTGCTCTCCAAATGCTTGATCTTTCCGAGTGACCCATATACTTTAAAATTTGCTTGGCTTTCTTGATATCTACTTTATTATTATTATTATTATTATTATTATATTATTATTATTATTATATTATTATAATTATTATTATTATTATTATTACTATTATTATTATTATTATTAGTATTATCATTATTATTATCATTATTATTGTCATTATTATTATTATTATCATCATCGTTATAATTATCATCATTATTATCATTATTACCATTATTATTATTATTATTATTATTATTATTATTATATTATTATTATTATTATTATTATTATTATTATTATTATTATTCTGTGTTGCAATCTGGTTCACTTACTTTGATAGTATGTTTAATCCCTATGGAGATATCTCCTATCACTCACATAGGCAGCCTTAGTTTCATATAGAGAAATCCTTTAAAGTTGCTTCAAATCCAGAAATCTCGTTAACATCCACAACACAACCATGCTTGTGTTTATACTGTTTTTGAGCTACCTACTGCACTCACTTTGGAGTTTTGGCCGAAGCATTAGAGAGTCGAACAAAACAACTGTTGGCATTCATTCTAGTTCTTTACGTTTTGCATACAAGTAATGCTTAAGATTCTTATAGACTATAGTACCACGTTAGTCTTTCACTCCCAATTAGGATAAAATCTCTGGACCCATCAACCAATACAGAAAAGTTAAATCAAACCTCATAATATCTCATATTTCCAAATTATGTATTTTTTCTACACAGAAGTCCGTCTGAGGTATTTAATCTGCAAAATTACGCGTCAAAGAATTCTCGGCCTTACCAACTCTTATTTTTTTGTTTATATCAAGAAAGCCTTCGAAGATGTTTTCAATTGCGACACCTACGTTAATATTCTCAAAACAACCTCCGTTGCACCTTCATATTTCAGCACGGAAATTTCATTGAATCAATTATTTGCGTTTTGTCGAAAGCGCTCTGCTACAGGGTTTAAATCGCTGAAAATGTGTTTCTCTCAAATTGAATGACGTATCAGAATGTGTGAATATTATTTATCGGTAGTTTTTAACGACAAAACACGAGAGTTCCTCTTTAAAGTCCACTACATAAAACATATCACTCACACTTATAACAAACCACATAATCATGCAAAAAGAAACCAAAAAAAACTTCGTAAACTTTTATACTCGCAACAGCTTTAATAACCAAATCCCACGCATTTCAAAGAAGCAATCTTTCAGTGCACCCTTCTTAGTCATAAACAACATGCCAGAAAGCGCTCAAATCATTAAAACAATATATTGCCGAAATCCGAATAATTCTGCTGATGGCGTCATGTTTATACATGTAGATACATTTATGAGTGTGATAGTGTACGTGGGTTTGATCTGTGTTTGTGTGCTGGTGTGTGCGTGTATGTATGTGTGCGTGTATTTGTTTTAAGTGTGAAACCATATACGCCTATCTCTGTACGTATGTGTTTATATAGATATATGTTTGTATTGGTACAGATGTATGAATGGACACATATATATTGTGAACTGAGATTTTTTATTGTAAGTGAATTCGAAGTCACGATTATCTCTATTTCACAAAATCAACACATCAACGTGACAGATACTCTGCTTATTTCGTGTGAGTATATATATATATATATATATATATATATATAGTGGATGGTCACAGCTTAGTGGTTAGCGTGTTGCACTCACGATTGCGAGATCGTGGGTTCGTTTCCCAGACAGGGCGTTGCATTTTGGTCTTGAGCGAAGCACATCATTTCACGTTGCTCTGCGAACATTTCGTAATCTGACATGTGGCACCCAATGCACATGTATAGGTAATGTAGATTTGGAGGGAGTGAGCTTATGTCTACACAAACATTTGATCACTATAAACAAATCTTCTGTGTGGCTGCTTGATAAGAGATTGTCGAACTCTCATACTTCATCTAACGAGGGGAGAGTTCGTTATATGTGTGTGTGTGTATACGTACATGTATGTATGCGTTTGTGTGTGTATGTATCTATGCATGTATGCACTTAAGAATAGGATTCTTATTGGGTAATAAAATTTCATTTCTTTCTGATCCTTTACATATTAAATTTAATCTCAAAAATGATATATCGTTGATTGTCAAAATGTCATAAATGAAGATGATATAATGTATCCATCACACACACAGTGTAAGGTTCTGTCCCCGTCAGTCACTTTTAACCGTACTGTTACATCTGATCCTTTGGTCAATGAAGTAATATAGATATTATATCATTACAAATCTGTCTTCGTCTTGTTATCTGATGTCCAGTGACCCCATATATGTTGGGTTTTTCAAAATAGCATTATGAGTGTGTCCAAAAACCTATTACGAATATTGTGGATAAAATTTTTGTTCCTTTTTATGTTAAATCGAATTCCATATAGCGAACTCACGTGCCTCATTGGAAATTACTCTTCGAAGTTTATTATATAAGTTCATCATAATACGTCTGTTATCATTCTTTTTACAGTTATATCTCCAACACAAAATATAAGAAACGCATGCGTATAGTGTAAGATTATCCTGCTTATGAACTCGCCAAAAGTATTACATAAGATCCAATACACAAAGAAACAACTCTGGCAATTTCTATCCAATGAACAATCACAAAGTTTATATTTTCAAATTTTGTAGATGATCTTTTTGCAGGTATTGTAAATCTCAATAAATATTCAGAATATATTGCGTTGGAGGTAATATATAATATTTTATACGTTACGACTAGAGCGGTCTTTTTATTCATATATATTTAACCTCGATATCTTCCTTTTTTACTAAACTGCGGAACATCTCGAAATTGTGAACACATTCGTCAGGTGTGATTTGATTTGCATACGGGTCAGCATTTCATCAGAATATTGCAATTCATAGATCACGATTGTAGATCAAAGGCTTGTTATTTTGAGACGTCAGGAATTGAAAAGCTTTCTCAAGTACATGTTTTGTATATTAACTTCAAATTTAGAATCATGACCGATTTTCATTAAAATAGTCTTCATGTACATCAAAAATCTTTGTTTACCACCACCGTTGATTACACATTCAAGTGTAATTTCACCATTGCAAGAAACTCCACCGTTCATACGAATATAAAGTACAGAACCATTGAGCTGAAATGTCTGGGCTTCCGAATATTTGGTCTATGTTTCACACGACAATTCTCTGTTGTTCCTTTGATTTTTCTTTGTCGGTCGAACAGCAAGATATCATATCTTGAGGCTCATATTATGCATCAAAATGTGCTATGATTTCCACACTACTTGGTGATGGGGAAAAATGTATGTAGCGTTAAAATAGAGACATCGGACTGAGGGGTTTCGTCAAACAAAAGTGTGATTCAATTTGGATGTTAAATGGGATGACTGTTAAAATAATGAAGTAGTGGCAAAGACAAAAACCATGAGAATCCAAACCATCATTGAAAAATATGAAGCCGATGGTTGAGACATGCAAAGTGATTGCCAGAGAACGCCTAATGAGATCCTGTACTCTGAGCTTGCAGACGGTCATCGGCCAATGGGTGCACCTAAGATATGCTTCTCTGACTCGATCAAGAAGACCATGCCATTGATCAACATCCTACCTGTCAACTGGGAATATGTCGAAGAAGACCGTAAGTACTGGACGCGAGTATGCGTAGAAGGAGCGGTTACAGCAGACTTTGTTCCATACCAGCAGGCTGAAGAAAAAAGAACCAGAAGGAAGGTAAGAGCACGGCAGCGACTTCTTGGAGAGTTACCGTCTCTGCAGCTTCGGTGCAGGTTCTGTGAACAAAAGTTCATCTCAAGCATCGGAAGGTACAACCGTGAAAAATGGAAGCATTACTAAGAATGATAAATAAGCGAGGAAGAGAATAACCTTTAAAATATACTCGACTTCGAGATAATGCCAAAGAAGAATAAGAAAAAGAAGATATTATATGAGTGTAAGAATACAAAATGTTCATTGATACCTGAAATTATTTCCTGGTAATTCGTTATGTAGTAATAGGGCACCTATTAGACATCATTTTACAAGTAAAACAAATCTCATTAACACAATTGTGAGTGAGTACGTGCGCATTTGTGGGTGTGTGCCAATGTCCATACATGTACGTGTGTGTTAGGGTATGTGTGCCGTGTATGCGTGAATAATTGTCTGTATGCGTATATATATATATACAAATATATATACATATATATATATATATATATATATAGAGAGAGAGAGAGAGAGAGACTTGAATATATATGATGCACATGTGCCTATGTCTGTGTTTCTTTGTGTATCAATATATATATAAATATGTGTGTTAATACTTATGTCTTTGAGTATATGTGTTTCTGCGAGCAATTAAGCGTACTAAATATTCCGTCATCTTAAGCTATCTTCTGACAGACAATATTTCTCTTTGATTAATTACTTCTTTTTAACTTTGCTTCATACAATTAGTTCTAAGAAGTTTAGCATTTATGTGTGTTTTTCTTCATGATTTGCTTCCTTTTCATTTCTCTTTTTCCCCTTCCCTATCTTTTGCCATCAGCAAACAATTCGTTTGTCTTGGGAAACGTGTACGACATTGTTCGTTTACATAGTATTCTTGGTTCGCACCATGTAAAACAAGCAGTTTTTCTGTTTGCATTGCTGTTTAATTAAAGCTTCTGACTCAACAAGGCAACTTAAATAAATAGTAGTTAGAATGTGTTGTTGTGTAATGTTCTTTCTTCCATCGTGTTTCTCTTCGGTAAACTGACGATATCTGCATAGTTACGAAAATCTTCTTGTATCGTCTTCGCTCTTACTTTGAATAATAGCATCGGAATTTATCTTTTAAAACTTTCTGCCTATCATGTTGTTTACTTTAAGTGGGTCGATCGGTCTGCATCTCTTTAAATAAAGATTATTTTAGATGACTTTTCTGGATGGTGACGGAGGAGAGGAATCATGCAGTTAAATTTTCTGTTTCCCACGTAATTTTATCTCCAAGAACAGCCAACGATGTTTATTCAAGAATTTCTTCTTGTAATACAATTTTCTCATGAAACCATAATAGATACCAAATGCTGGTAAACCTTCAGCAAAGATTGAATTTGGTATAAGATTTCGAAATTTAATCAAGACAATGAATCGTTTATTTATTTCTTTTTCGAAGAATTTCATGACAAACATTTACACGGAATGCGAGAAAGTTGCTAACATCGATTATTGCATATTACCATTATTATCAAAATATGACAGTGAAGAGTTAGAAGTTATGTCCCCAAAACTTCAGTGAAGAGTTAGAAATAGCAACCACATCTCCATCATCATAAAACACGCTATATTATTTAAGTATTAATAAACAAAAATATTGACGAAAGCATTCATAAATCAATTGGTTCTGAATATAAAATGGAGGGGCAGAACAACAACTCATCTATCAGAAATAAATTCGATTAGAGGCCGTCATGTATAACTTTCAAGTTGGACAACAAACATGTCGTGAAGATAGGATTAGCAAATTCATCATATAAAAAAAATTGTATTTAAAATATAAAGAAAAAATCCAAAATTTCTTATGTAATTGCTTATGAAACATTCATATACACAACGTTACGTTACGACAACGTATATACTGTTTCGTAAACATAGAGTAAACATATGTATATGATGACGCAAATTCAGATGAACATATGTAGTCATACACACACTCAACACATACACATTCACCTATACACACATAAACACATGTACATACATATACAGAAGCACATATGCATGCAGTACGTATGTATGTACGTATGTATGTATGTATGCATGTATGTATGTATGTATATATGTGTATATATATATATATATATATATATATATATGCATGTATGTGTGTATATGTATGTATGTGTTTGTGTTTTCTTCAGCTTTAAATTATTCGAAATATGCAAAGATCCATCATTGGGATGTAGCTAAAAATAATAAATTCACATTTTGAACTTCGGAAAAGTTTTGCCTTTTGTGTGTTTGAATGTATGCATACATGCATACCTGTATGTATGTATATATGCATGTATATATGTATGTGCATGTATATCGGTGTGTATGTATGTGTATACCTATGTGTATATATGTATGAATGTGTGTGCATGTATGTGCATGTATGTAAGTTTGTGTGTGTACGTTATTAATGCCAGAAGCAACATTAGTTCAAATCAGCAATCTATATATCACACCTAAAAGCAGATATGCAGAGACAGCGTTGAAAGACTTCCATACTGCGACATACGTCTCACAATATAAATGGTTTTACACGAATAATATTTCGTCTGTTGCTAATGTATTTCAGGGTATATGGATGTGAAGGCTTTTAATAAAATAGCTACTCTTAGTGCGATATACAGATTACTTTCATATACATAGATACATGTATATATATATATATATATATATTATATATATATATATATATATATATATATATGTGTGTGTGTGTGTGTGTGTGTATATGCAAGTGTGTGTTGCTCTCTACATTTCATGCGCACCTTGAAAGTAATGAAGAACCGAGATAACCGAGGAACGGCCATGAAGTTTATGTGACTGCGTAACTCCAAGCCAACGTTAATAAAAAAAGATATTGTTAATCTGGCAATGTCCAATTATTATCACTGTTTATGGATATATTTTGTAATTTACCATATTGATTCCAAAGATTGTATGACGCCACTTGTGCAAAACTTGTCTGCTACCTCTAGCTTTTCATGTGAACGCTTCAGGAGTTTCTCCATGGCTCTTGTTCATTCGTTATCTAAATCCTAATTGTATTGCTTCTAATCCTTAGTATAAATCACATAATCTAACTAACTCTTTCACAAATTCTCAGTGTTCTCTCTACTTCAAGACAGAATTAATCCCATAATGCAACACCCTATACCGAAGGACTACGTATAGGGAATAAACATACCAAGCCTATTCTTCCCAGTATTTAAACTCAGATGAGCGGATTAACTACGCATGTTTAAACTAATACCAATTGCGCCTACCTAACAAATGATCTTAAAATATACGCACAACCGAAGACTTGAGTCTGCCATTAAATCTGAAACCTCAGAGTCGAAATTGGTTACAAATACCCGTTTTTCCCCATCAAAACTAGATAATGAACTTACAGTCAATAATGTATAACTTTACTTGAATCCATAAGTCTTTTAAACCTTAAACTAAGATTTATGGGAATATTAATTAAGTGCAAGGCAAAACAATTAAGCAGCAACCGGGTCAGTTTCAAGTATTCAGTTACATATTTCTAACATCTATGACCAGATCAGATCACAACCTTTGATAAACTATCAGTCTAGGCCACCGACATTCTTTCTACAAAATTTTCTTTTACATTTCAGAAGTGCGTGTTTACAATATAAAATTACGGGGTTGTAACAGTGAGAATTTTTATCACTTAATTCTGAAGTTCCTGTTACACAACGAGTATTCAAAAAACACGTGATATAGAAGAAAATTATATTTAGGTTCAAATCTCTTCAGGCATCGTGCTCAATTCCAATATTCAAGACTTCGTGCACCCAAAGGAGTATGCTCATAATATACTAATTGTGAAGCGCATAATGTTGGATCAATGAAGACACTGCCCCAAAAATGATGGCGGTTTCCAGCAGTTATTTATTTCCACCCAACTCATTCTTGATATACACATGTTGTTCGAGCTTGCGCTTTTACCAAACGTGTGTTAGCAACACATATTTTTCTGTATACCGAACGGGATAAAGTGATATTTGAATACTATTCATAGCAGGTCAACCCACTCTTATTCCCTCCCTACATTCTGTCACCCTCCATTTTACTTGAAATGATGTCTTGGTAGAAGCATATAATTTACGACTATAATGTGTAGCTTTCATATATCGCTCATTTTAACAGGTTTCATTTACTAATTGTTAATGATTTAAGTATTAAATAATTTCATCTTATATGGATAAGAAGGTACTCTTTATTTAAATTTATATTTTCAGGCGGCGATCTGGCACAATCATTTGTGCATCGGAAAAACTGTTTATCAAAATTTCTTCCAGTTCTTTACGTTCTGAAATCATTTTAAGTAGAGGCCAACTTTGCCTTTCATCCTTTCGGTTTCTGTGAAATAAATACGAGTGGAGCAGTCACTGGTATTCATATTAATTTGCTGACCTTGTGCCAAAATTAGAAAGAATTTATTTAAGTATTCATGGCGTTTTATCCAGTCATGTATTTAAACAGTTAATTCATTATTTATTGAAGTATTAATTTAGTCTAATCAAGCGGGCAATATAAATCATTTATTGGTTTCAGTCATTTGACTGCGTTGAAGGGTATAGTCGAACTATTACGCCCAATGTTTATTTCTATTAATTTTAGTAATTATTCAATCAGAGGTTTGCCGAAATGCTAAACTGCGGAGACATAAGACCAGCAGCGGATGTCAACCGCTTTCCAGGGTTGACCAAAAAAGACACTCATACACAAGAATACATACATAGATATAATGCATGCATACATGCATACATGCATTCATACATATATACATGCACATATATGTAGTATTCTGTTTCGTGATGGTACGTTCAACAAAAATGTACATCATCTGGTGAGAGTTGAATATATTTAATAAACACAATACATGTTTTTATGTTTTACTATATACATACATATATATACATACATACATATATATATATAATATATATATATATATATATATATATATATATATATTATATATATATATATATGTTATGTGATACTATATATATATTTATGTGTTACTATATATATATTAAATATATATCATATATATACATACACAAATATATATCCATACGCGCATACATGCATACAAACACACACATATATATATATATATATGCATATATACATACATATGTATATATGGACAGCGGGTAATATTTTATATGTTGTCATCTCTTAAACTTCCTTTGCATCTATTCAATCACATGTAATAAATTGATTTCAAATTTCGGCACAATGGTATCAAATCCGTGGGTGGGGCTAAGTCGATTACATCGACCCCCCAATGCTCAACTTAGTAGTTATGTTATCGACCCAGAAAATTGAAAGGTTAAGGCGGAACAGGAACTCAGAATGTAAAAGCGGTCAATATGGCGTCAGGCATTTTGCTGAGCGTGATAACATTTCTCCCTTAACTAAATGTATTAATATTGACGTCAACCCACGAACAATTACATAGTTTATATTACAAATAAGCTTACACTTATATGCGTGGTTGTCAAAATGTCTTCTGGTTTTCTGTCTATTACTTTGCAAATCAAAAGTTTTAAATCCTTAAGATTAATAATAATAATAATGATACTGGCAACAAACATGGATATCAAACTCATCGTATGTCTATATATATTATTTGTGTTTAAATACTTACGTTCTTTTACACCACCTTCATGTCTTTTTTGTCGGTACCAAGTGACAGTTGGCTGAGGTATTCCTGTTACATTGCAAACTAAACTAACTGTTTCCCCTTCTCTTACGTTCGTATCTACGCTTGATAAGTGATCAATGATTTTCGGCGGCACTGAAAGTAGAAGAAAGAAAATTGAATAATGTTATTTTTTTCTGATTATCTGAAGGTAGTTTGTAGTTACATTTATTAAACTGAAAACGAAGAAAATACAATTCATCAAGAAGTTTTGAAAAAGAATGATATTTGGTTGAAAATGTCACTCAATTGTTGTATGGTTTTATTTCCATATCAAAGCTAGAATCCATGTATATGAAGGTGAATATCAATGACAAAAAGTGTATCTGTGTTTGTCTCAGAACATGAATCTTAGAATAGAATTCAATATGAAATCGTTCGGGACTATTAAATACTGTCCTTTCTCACCAGCAGTTTCTTTACAGGACAAATGGAGTTGTAATTTCTGTTATCGAGTGAGCCTAGGCAGTAAAGTCCTTCCGTTTCCGTCCCCATATAAATGCTTCGGTTTCGTGTCTGGGGATAGTACTTTTTTCTTCAGATCTAAATCATCTTATTTGGCGTAGTTATGGCTGAGTGATTCGTGTCAGTTTCATGGATGTTGAATTCAGTGCCAATGTGTGTCCGCACAAAATCCATAATATTATAGTGGATATAAAATTGAATTTATAAATTAAGATAAAGGATTTTCTCATGACAAAAAAATTCTGTACGGTAGATTTGGCAAAGACGTGTTTTGTAACTTACGAGCAATGTGCATGCATTCCACTATTATAATGCACAAAAATAATGAATGAAATCTTAAAAAAGATAAAATAATGTGAAATTATTTACTTGGACGAATCTCTTATACATGAAAGAAATATATGAGTGTTTTCAACATTCATTATCATCATCATCTGTAATAAATTACCTAAATGAAAGCTGGAAGTATACAAAACAGTTCTTTTCCTTTTTTGAATGTTCGGGAAATTAAAGGTGAAAAAATTATTTATTTATCGGGCAGAAACATGGCCCAAATTTTAAAATTCTTTAGCAGGTGCATATGAACCTGAGCTCTTAAGCTCGAAGTAAGATTAAGTTTAACAGCTACAAACAAAAATAGATCTTCAGCCGGGATTCCACAGTGTGTTCTCTGCCAAATTTAAATCACAATACTTCGCTATGTTAGGACTTATGTTGAACGCAGAAACGTAGTGTTGAGTTCAGCTTCCATGCTGTAAGACTCGGCTATTATTGCCCCATAAAATTAATTGTATGTGAAAAGAAACAGCGTTTCCATATGCGAATGTAGTATATTTATGTGGGAAAGTAAATAGAAAGTTTATACTCCCAAGGACTACCTGATAACAACAAAAATTTCCTGTAAAATGGCCGTTGGTGAGAATTGAAATTATACGCCCGATTGACACTCTGCCAACTCACTATTGATTTGTACTTTAGATACAAAATCCAAATTTATAGAGGCTCTATTGTTAGTTATATAGTTTTCTAAATGACTTTAGCGAGGCAAAGTATATAAATACCTTTCAGACAACAATCAAAACACAAGAACAAAACTCAGTCCGAAGGGAAGTAACTTCCGACTTCATAATGCTGTCTAATACTTTTTTTGAAAAGTATTGTTTATCCTAATAGCTGCCGGCTAATGAATACAGAGTAGATTAAAGCAAGAAGGTTTATGCGGTTTATTTTATGGTAGGTCTCAAAGCAATTAACCTTTTTTGCGAGAGAATTACTTTCTATCACATACTGTCTTCCTTATCTCACGCACATAGTTACACACTACTTTATTATACATTTTAAATGTGTGTGAATGTATGATTCATTCCCTGTATTTCTTCACCAAAGGTACACAATTTAGCTCTATACTCCAACATATCTTAATTCATTTCAAAATACACACTATATATGAGTGCACTCACATACAAAACACTTTCCAAAGTACATATAGTAGTAAAAAAAATATAGCATAATTGTGACCCACTGAAACTTCATCATTACTTTCCACTAGTAAGAAAGAATGAAACGACATTTTTATCTCTTGGAAACTATTATTGATAAAATAAAATAACATCGACGATTGAAATAAATTGTTCGCGCAATGAATGAATATTTTATTTGTTTACCGCTTAGAAAGATTTACCATGTAATTTCAAATGTCATGGTTCAGAAATAAGGAATTGAAATAGGTTTGAGAATTCCATTTCTATAAAGATTATATTTTTCAAAGCATTCTGTATTGTATTTTATTGTATTCCAAAGTATTCTGTAGTGTATTTATTTCTTATTTATATCAAAAGTTATTAAGACTATCTGTTGAGAGAATTATGCAATGCGATTTTTTAAAAATAGGTAAGGATATCAAATGAACTAACACCAAACTAAATCCATGTTCACTTCCCATACGCCTTCAATGTAATAAGGTACTTAATACGCATCTTTCTACCTATTGACGCCATTTATGTAAAATTTCAGTTCTAATTGATGATTTCATCGAGAGGCAATCTACGTCATCTATTACAGGTTTGGTAAAACTGACTTCAGTTTTATCCTTGAATTTAGCACAACGTCTTTAATAGAGAATGTGTATTTTATACTAAACTTCCAATAAGGTTTTCGTTGGTTCCAAACAGCCTTAAACCATTCCTAAATCTAAGACGACTGAATGAGAATATTCTTAGATGTTCTACTTAGATGTTCATAGCATAATTGACAAATGACAACATAAAGAGCTAATGATATCTTGAATATCATAAAATATAAATCACAAAACGTACAATGATGAACAGAAATCATGCTACTATTAAGATAAAATTCGGATAAAAATTACAGGAACTGTAAATTCCATTTTGTATCGTATAACTTCCCTTTTACTTTCTGCTCATAAACATCCCGAAGCTCGCTATTAACTAGACAGGCGAATGAAATTCTACAGTTGTAAAACATTAACGTACATTTGTTAGTAATTTTGTCTTATTTTTCCTTCTTTCTCTCCAAAATAATACTATAATTTGCTTCAAGCATTTATGAAGATAGAAGTTATAGATTGCAACAAAGATAGAGTTTGACAATTAAAAAGGAAATATAAAAATACAAAATATTTAAGATACTAGGATGTCACTGGAGCCATATTAATACTAATTAAGTATGCCTAAGTTAATATTTCAATACATCCCAATGCCTTAAAATTGATTCTTAATGCGCCAAATATATTGCTTTCAATATCCATGTTACCAAACATACACTATATCTATCTATATATCTATCTATCTATCTATCTATCTATCTATCTATCTATCTATCTATCTATCTATCTATCTATCTATCTATCTATCTATCTGTCTATCTATCTGTCTGTCTATCTCTCTGTCTATCTATCTATCTATCTATCTAACTACCAATCTGTATTTTATCTATCTATATCTTTCTCTCTGTTTCCATCTCGCTCTCGCTTTATATATATATATATATATATATATATATAAATATACATACACCTACGTATCCAAATGTCATTAGTCGTAGCATTTATTTACATTTAGAGTCAGTTGGAGTATATATTCATCCGGGGTAGACATTCCCATATACATTTCTGGAAGGTTTTACACAAACGGTTAACAATGGTATATAACAATATTAATTATAGCTATTGGCTGAAAAACATCAAAAATAACTTTTATTTAGTTCTGTCCCTGCATTCAATAACTTCAAATGCAGATGGCTTTGAATTAGCATATTCATCTTTCCAGTTCGCAGCTGTAAAATCAAAATGCTTTAAATGCAATGCATTTAACCGGTCCACAAAATATATATGTCTTACAATCATATTTAATAATATTTACCAGAACCACTCTTTTTTCGACTATGAATCTTATTTATTTTATTAATTCTTTTACTTGTCTCAGTGGTTTGACTGCAGACCAACTGTAGCACCGCTTTTAGACGAACAATTCGACGCCAAAACTTATTTTTGTAAGCGTAGTACTTATTCTATCGGACTCTTGTGCCGAACCGCTAAGTTACGGGGACGTAAATTACGGTTGTCAAGCGATGTTGAAG
Source organism: Octopus sinensis (assembly GCF_006345805.1). Classification (NCBI taxonomy): domain Eukaryota; kingdom Metazoa; phylum Mollusca; class Cephalopoda; order Octopoda; family Octopodidae; genus Octopus; species Octopus sinensis. Next base: position 16,431,318 of record NC_043008.1, read on the forward strand.
GAGCAAACACAGACACACAAATACATACATATTCATAGTTGAAATTTATCGAGAAACAAAAAACGAAGACAGATGTATGAACAACAACCATGTGTATTAGTTTGACGCTAGAGAAAAATGAAAAGGTCTTTTACGTTTACAGCCTACGCTCTTTAACAGAAAGAAATAAGAGAAAATAAACGCAGAGAGAGTGAATAGAAAATTGTAGATTTCAACGGTCCAGCATAGCAAATTCACACACAGACACACACACACATACATATATACGATGGGCTTCTTTCAGCTTTCGTCTACTGCAGGCTTTGGTCGGCCCGAGACTATAGTGGAAGACACTTGCCCAAGGTGCTACGTAGTGGGGACTGAACCCGGAACCATGTGGTTGGGAAACAAGCTTCTTATCACACAGCCACTCTTGCGCTTACACAGCAGCTTATATTTATGTATTGAACACATGTTCCATATTTCCGAAAAAAAAATTACGATGCTGGAGTACTGCCTTTAGACGAACAAATCGACACCTAAACTTATTTTTGTAAGCCTAGTACTTATTCTATCGGACTCGTTTGTCGAACCGCTAAGTTACGATGTAATCGATTTTCCCACTCACCTACAATGGCCGTCCATGTGCCAGCCATTTGAATCGAATATTTACCTTCATATCACCTTTTGTTCGTTTCCCTTCCTTTCATCCCTGTTAGCTTTCTTCTTCCGGAACATTCATATATTACTAAACTTGATTTTAACTAGGATCATGTGTTTCTCATCTATGTGGAAGAAAAGTATTATCCGCTGTGAGACTATATAATCTATATTTCATTTTAGACTTGCTTCTGATAAATGAATTGAATTATTTAAATACAGAATAAGAATGAAGTGAAATTCCGACTTATTTTTGTTGTGTAGCCCTCACTGCAGAAGATGGAGAAATTGAAAGTTATCCGCCTTGAGTTGGGTCACAGCAGCGCTTTGTCAGCAAACGCGGACAATATTCTTAAGTAAGGATGAAGTGAAATTTCGACTTTTTTTTGTTGTGGATCCTTTATTGTGGAAGATGGAGAAATTGAATGTTATCCGCTTTGAGTTGGGTCACAGCAGATCTTTGCCCGCAAACGCCGACAACAACCATGTCAGAGTGTCACATACCTCGGATTTATAAGTGAGTAACCCAATACTAATTTAAAGCTAGGTAGGTACATAAGAAGAAATAAACCAAGACAGGTAGGTGAGCGTACAACCAAGTACTTGTTGAAGTAAATCCATGCTGGCCAGAAGTGATTCCTGTCACTGCAGTGTACAAAAATGAAAGCCTCGATGTTTAAGTTGGACCAGACCTCCAGGCAGATAGCAGCTTTGAACATTATCGCAGGTATCATTCACATTTCTAGTCGATCGTTTCATCATGTTGCATAAAAAAATAAAAAGATGTTTGGACAACGTAAATCCTAAATATTTCAGCGTAATTTCGTCGAATAATTTCGTAAACGACAGGACATCTTGATTGGGACAATAAAGTCTTACACAGATATTGACAACTGACGTATTAGTAAATGTTGTAAGCTGTTCGTGATGAGGTTTTACAAGCTTAAATACTAACTCAGTTATTCTACTTTATTCGATGTATTACGATGGATTTTCTATAATCAGTTAGACACCGGATATTTACTAGGATTTACGCTGTCTTTACTTTTATTATAACCTATATCATTCTATGGTATAAATGACTATATATTTGAATGTATATGTATGTGCTTGCAGTGCGTGTATGTGTGTGTGTATTTTTTTTACTTGTTTCAGTCATTTGATTGTGGCCATGCTGGAGCACCACCTTTAACCGAGCAACTCGACCCCGGAACTTATTCTTTGTAAGCCCAGCACTTATTCTTTCGGTCACTTTTGCCGAACCGCTAAGTGACGGGGACATAAACACACCAGCATCGGTTGTCAAGCAATGCTAGGGGGACAAACACAGACACACAAACACACACATACACATACATACATATATACATATATACGACGGGCTTCTTTCAGTTTCCGTCTACCAAATCCACTCACAAGGCTTTGGTCGGCCCGAGGTTATAGTAGGTGCCACGCAGTGGGAGTGAACCCGGAACCATGTGGTTGGTAAACAAGCTACTTACCACACAGCCACTCCTGCGCCTATGTATGTATGTATTTATGTATCTATCTACATATCTATGTATCTACTTATGTATTTTCGTCAACATTTTACACAATTACCTCATCATACAAGCAAGGTAACGATTTGGCAGGAGCGTTAGAGAGTTCACGTCATGTGTTTTATTTCAAACACTATTATTTCAAACTACACAAAAATCAGCTGCGCACTTCATTTTTAGACATGAGTAACAGTCTAGTAATGAGGTCGCTTGTCCTTTATCTTCTTTTCCCTTCAAAGGGATTTTTGTCAAATATAAGCATATTCATTTCCATTCATGGATACCGGGCTTTGATAGTATTAGGTACATAAGAAGGTTTTTAGCAAATGCGGAGGAGAGTGTAAGACAGCTACACATACCCCAATGCTCAACTGGTACTCCTTTTATCGATCCCGATATGATGAAAGGCGAAATTTGACATCGGCGCAGTTTGAACTCTGAACGAAACGACGAACGGAACGCCGCTAATATATAGCCCGGCGTGCCAACGATTCTGCCAACTCTCCACCTTAAATGTTTTTAATATTAAATGTATGTCTGCAGAAGTTGGGATTGATTTTTCCACGACTTTGGCAACCTCAGATTCAAACTTTCAAATTTATATTAAATTTCATTTCAGATTCCATAGAATATGAAATGTTACTGAAATGAATGGAGAGAGATCCTTGGAGAAATAAAGTTTGAACTAATTCAAAAAATAAAGTTTATGAAAAATGAAGTATGGGAATGGACACCATAAAGACAGTTTTAATCCGTTAATACAACTGATTGACTGATTTTATGCATGGGCCTGTCTCTGAAGCGATTTGTATGGTAATGATCAAAATAATAGATTTGTTACGCTACTGATAACTCCATCAGCGCGGTGTTCACAGTGGATAAATCAGATTTTGGAACGGCTCATTTTCTGCTGATTGATATTATTGAAACCAATTTCATTTTATGAAATCAATTAAAGGCCACTGACAAAAAACACACTCAAACACCCACATCCTCCATATATATATATATAATATATATATATATATATGTAAAAAACAAAATGGGACAATAACGCAACACATCCGAACATGTAGGTGATACAAAAGGGGACAACAAAACATCCTGATAAGCGATCCAAAGAAAACAGGATGGGTCGTTCGAAGTTTTCTTTACTCATTCAAGCACCAGATCGCAATTTCGGTTGATTATTCTCGTGATTGCTCTAATCTGGCCAGCCCCAAGAAAAATCTAAGCTAAGTGCATTAGATTCCTTGGAAGGAAGCAGCGAATGTATACAAAATCGAGGACGTAAAAAAAACGGACAATGTTACACAAATATAAATATAATACAAAAACATATGAGTATATAGATACATGTGTATGTGTATTGCGCATTTAGGAAATATAATAAGTATATGTTATATAGCCTAGCATAGTAGATTATATATTTTAGCACTTATATTGATTTATATACGCTATTGACACCATTTATACCCTAAATGTGTATATTGATTGCAAACGTAATCCCACACCATACCACTAGATGGTAATTAGTGACGAAAATAATGTCGTTAAAACTGTGTGCACCACATCGTAACATCAGCAGAATTTAACATATCCCGAACAATTGTGCGTACTTTTCACTTTACGTATTTCACTGCTGTAATGAGTAAAAGTATTCGGTCATCCAAAGTCGAAGAGCCACGGGATAAATTACCTGCATCAACTTGATCTAAAAGCAAGTAGTAATTTTACCTTGTCCTTATTCTTCGTGCACGTTTTGAAAAGTGCAGTTCGATTTTCATTTTTTTTTCAAAATTATAATGGAAGTGACAAAGGGGCATATTTGGCATATTTTTCTTATGAGTTCAATAATGCAACAACGAAATACAAAATGAAGTGAATAGTAATGTATGAGGATCCGATAAAAGCAGATGCCAGTATCAACAGCTGTTCCAGAAATTCCGAGCCGGAAACTTCAGCCTACAAAATGAGCCCTGTTCTGGAAGATCCGTAGAACTTAACTAGGACGTCCTGCAAAGGAACAAGATCTCATCATAACTGTTGAGGAACTAGCAGTGAAGCTTCAATTTGGTCATTCAACCATTTATTGACACCACGTTCTATCGAAAACTCAGCAAATTGGGTCAATGGGTTCTTCACAAACTTTCCGACTATAATCGTGTGTAGAGAGTGAATGTTCTTCTGTGCTGTCACGTCTCACGAATTAATTATTTTTTTTCTTTTTTTGGACCGAATAGATACTGGTAACGTGAAATGGGTCCTCTATCAAGATGTGAAGTGCCGAAGAACTGGGTGGGGAAAGGAAAAAACACCAGCACCCCAGGCTGAAATAAAGTACGAGTCAGGCCGTTGAAGTCAATATAATTGACTTACCACCACCCCTCAGAACTGTTGGCTTTGTACCAAAACTAAAAGAAAACATAAAGGGAAGCATGAGTGGAGTTGCGTAGATTTCTTTCGTAACATATTACACGCGGAATATGTCTATAGGACAAATATGGAAGTGCATCAATCAAATAGGCTTTCCCCATATTCATGACATAATTAGCGCATTAGATTTAAATCGACAAATCGACGCTACTTTTTTTTCTTGAATCGAAAACATTGGCTTCAGATTTTGGCACAAGGCCAGTAATTTTGGTGGAGTGGTTAGGGGGATAACATGTACTCCAGTCTTCAAATGGTTTTTAAATTATCGACCTCGAGAGAATGAATGACAAAGTCGACCTCCGCGGAATTTGATCTAGAAACGTAAAGATGGACGAAGTGCCGCTAAGAAATTTTGTTTGGCGTCCTAACTACTCTGCCAGCTCGTTGCCTTTTTCCGAAACTTATATATCAGCACCAAATATATTCCGAAAATGTTTACAGATATGGAGAGTGGTGGCAGACCTAAATGACTTATTTCACTGTTTGGTACAATCTCATGCCTATAGAGGAGAATATTTGCTACTCTTACAGAAAGTATTACATACACACACATATACACACAAACATACACACACACGTACACACACACACACACACACACACACACACACACATATATATATATATATACATACATACATACAGGTATCTATACATGAACATACACGCACGCGAGAAGGCACACACACACAAACACACACACACACACACACACACATATACATACAGGGGCAAAATTTCATTGGTTGAATAGAATAGAATTCTAAAACAGACATTGAGATCAGATAGTCAGCACAGCTCTGCATGGTGTATTCGAGTTTCCCAGCCCAGAATATTAACAACACTCTCGACACCAGTCTGTGATGGAGATTAACAAAAATCTGATAAGCTTTATATGGAAAACTTGAGATATTAAAGACTGAATTAGATTCTCTAAAACATCAAATAACCTCTGACAGTTAAGTTACGAGAACATATGGTAATATCTTCTGTTTCAAATTATTATTTTACACTGGATTTTGCTGTCGCTTTGTAAGCCACAATATTTTGACATATGTTCAATAAATGTATTTGTTTCAAACTCCTTATTGCATTTTTGATAGTTTATAAACCTGACAGCATATGAGAATTTCTTTCGACAAACTTGGACCTTATCTTTAGGCGACGTCATCGAAATATTTCGATCCGAAGTTTCTCAATAATTCTCTCGTTTTTTTTTTGTTTTTCACAATAAAATCAAACCTGAAATGGCCCCGTGAAATCTTAAGAATATATTTACATCTTCAGTCATACATTTGGCTAGCTCAGTTGTTGGTCTTCGTGAATTAATCTGCCGTTGTCTACTTCAACATTTGAAGTCTTGCGCCAAGCTTAGAAATCAATATTGAAAACAATCTATTGAAGAATAAGACAATGCTTATGTTCGTGAGAAAGTTTACAGAAAGTTTATTGTTTTCTGGATTTATGCTTAACCTTATTCAACTTTAATCAAATGTTATCCATTTTCATGGCCGTCGACTAGTAGATATAATTGCAATTGCTCATTGTCACGAATGCAAACAGCTTATAAGACATAGAACTATTAACTGATGCTAGCGTTTGTCACAAGAAAGCGGAGGAAAAGGAAACTATAAACAATAATGAAATTTAGGTTTCAATGGGTTTTCGTGACAGTTTTTTTCTTCCTTCTTGTTCCTGTATAATGCACCACAATTAAATCATAGCAAGTAATTCTCTTCCACTCGACAATGGATAGGTATTATTTCTTAGTTGTGTAATTTGAATAATATATGTATATATATATATGATACACATACACATATACAGACACGTATATATGTCTATATATATTTATGTGTACAAATTTATATTTGCATCCACGAGTATATATATATATATATTATATATATATATATATATATTATA
>NC_043008.1:16440359-16467859 GCF_006345805.1 Octopus sinensis
ACTACTACTACTACTACTACTACTACAACTACTACTACTACTACTTCTACTACTACTACTAGCACTGCTACTACTACTAGTGCTGATGTTGTTGTTGTTAAGCAACAAGACGGGTAAGGGTGACTAGGTGATGGTCTAGGGCTTAGGGGCGGGAGACCCCAGACCTTGGAACAAAAAAAAAATTTGGTCGTCTTGTTGTAGTCGAGGGCTCTTCGTTGACGTCCGACACCACTGGGAGATGACCCGCGAAGTCGCTGGAAATGGAGATCTCCAGGTCCAAATTCTTGGACCGCTGCTGTAGCTACAACTACTACTACCACCACCACCACTACACACAAACACACACACAGATGTGTATACTCATGTGGGTGTAAGCATGTGCATGTGTATAATGTAAGTGTACGTATGCATAAACACACAGACACACACACATGTATGTAAATGAGTTAATTCTTTCAGTCATTAGCCATCGACCATGCAGGGAGACCACCTTGCAATATTTAACCGCCCCAGTACTTGTTCTTAAAGCCTGGAGGTTAGTCAACCGTTTTCTTTTGTCGAACCGCTAAGTGACGGACACATATACACATCAAGACTAGTTTTTAAGTGATGGTCGTGGGCAAACACAAGCACAAAGACACGCAAAACACACTGACTCACACGATACATAGGCGGATAAGAGAAGCAACAATTAGAAGGACAGGCAAAAAAAAGATGGGTCATTTTTGGCTTTCTTTCTTCAGTCAAGCCCCAGAAGTCACGACCGTGTCGGGCTGTTACACTTGAGATGGCTCGACCTGGTTGTTCCCAAAACTTCTAAGCTAAGAGTATTAGACCCATTTGTAAGAAAGCTAGTGAATGTGTACGGTAAGAAAGACAAAGAAAAATAAATAAAATAAACAAAATGCGGAGAACGTGGTGCGTGTGTGGCCAATGTTTTCTCTATTGAAAATTCTGACAAGATGTCATTTACAAGCTATTTATTCAAGCGAGAAAGAAGGATACTAGTCAGAACTTTTCCAGCTGCTGACAGTGTGCCTGTATTGTTTCCACACTTTATTTTGACACTTTTTCCTTTATTAAGAGGAAGAAAATTTGTATGCATCTTCTCTTTCGGGACAAAATCAACTCTCCACACTACAGTACAAAATTCGTGAATCTTATTTTGACAAATTCCGTGACTTAAGCGCAAATACCTTCCTCCCAGATTCTTGGCAATATTCTATTTACTTATTTCTGTTACTACCTCGTCTATTGAGGAGGGTGTAGTGTCCAAGGCTGGTGATACGCGTTTGTTAAATAGTCTCAATTACAGCATCATCTACACGTTACTCGCGGTTTAGAATCTTAGAAAAATGTTCAATGCAATTACCTGAGCATCCTCCTTGTAAATCAAAGGAGCCGATGCAGAAACGTAGGTCCTCAAAGTTACTTCATAAGATAGTGGACCTTCTTCCCGTGATTTGCATCTGCAGAAGCAGGAATATAAGAGGCAAGGCTTTCTCACCACGTACTTTAAACCAGTCTGATTGACCATAGCATATTCCAGTGTTTGAGTTGCATGTTGAAACACCTGGTTTCGGAACTCCTCCCATGTTGTAATGACTTCGATCGCGAATCAACAATTCCGAAGTTTCTTGCGTTATTGCTTTTTGGATGATTAAATATTTTTAAGGCTTCAGACAGTAACCGATTCCTTCAGGGCTCTATTTTCTCGTTTCTTTTCCGATCAAAAAGGTAAACGAAAGCTGCGCACCGTGCGTTTGTACTGACGTAGCACCATTAGACATGTTGAGACAGACCCTTTTCATTCATCATGTAAAGGTTATTGAACACCTCCTTCAGAGATGTTTGAGACACATGATGAATGTTAGCGGGTCCTTACTGATTCCAGATTCAGAGGTATTGAGGGGAGCCGAGATTTTAAGCACTGATACGATGGCGTACAATGGACATATTTTTCAGATGAATGATCTCTAAAGAGATACGATAATACGATGAACTTGTTTGTGAAAAGCGCCCCTTGCAGTAACCAAAACTACGGTTTCAGAATTTTGCTAAGTACTTGTTGAAGCCATGTGAAATATGAAAGGTCAGTTGGGAAAGCAATGCTTGTCGTTACAACCAATGGAGGAAACTTGTAGAGGAAAGAATGGGTATTTTTAAAAAATGTAAGTTTTCGTGTTGGCGGTAATGGCTGTGTGGTTAGGGAGCTTGCTTCCTAGCTGCATGGTTTCGGGTTCAGTCCCACTGCGTGGCACTTTGGGTAGGTGTCTTTCACTATAGCCCCGAGCTGACCGGAGCTTTGTGATTGAATTCGGTAGGTGGAAGTTACTGCCGTGTGTGTATGTGTGCGTACAGCTGCTCAGTGCCTCTCCGAGAGAGAGAGAGAGGGGGAACTCAGTTCAGCTTCTCAAACTTCATGCAGCTACTCGAAACGCACTGCCAAAGAGTTTCGTCTGCCGATACTACAGGCATGTGCATCTGTCAAGAGCTGAGCTCATTACTCATCAGCGGAGTCACAACTGTAAAGTATAATTTTGTCTTCATGCAAAGTGCTCTTAGTTGTTGCTGATTACCTCCTTCGCTCATGAGTGGATGGTCATCATATATGTATTTCCAAACGCCATATTCAATTGTCTGTGTGTGTGTGTGTGTGTGGTGTGTGTATGTTTGTATATCTAAATGAGTATTTGTGTGTGCGTATTTCGATGACGCCCACCTGACACTCTTATTTCTTCACAATAGGTTACTAAACAAGCAGTTTCGAAAAAAATAAAACATTTTTTAACCGCAGTCATTCTTGTATATGTATAATTTTCTTTTTTATATAAATAAATCGTTGCTTTCATTTATTTATTTATTTGAATAATGTCAGACTATATGCACACACTATATGATTTTGTTATTATTGTACTATGCAGTAAATCCGGCATTGCTATCTTGCTGAATTTTCTCGAATTTTTTATGCTGCAAATGTTTCTCCCATCGCTCGTTCTTGCGTAACCATGATCAGAGATACTTCTTCCCTTTTTTATGCATGTATCATTTGATACGACCTATCATTTTATTAGTTTTCTTTCTGCTTAACAAATTATCCATGTAACATGTTTTCGTTCCAGTTTACTATTCCCATCTTCTATTATATTTCTAATTGTTTTTTTCTTTCTTTTCTCCTGATGGTCTGTGTGGCTGCACATGTCAGAATATCGTAAATTTTCTTCACCACATTCTTTGTCACTTCTAAAAGTAATGTATCTGTTCGTATATTCTAACACTACTTCTTGGATGTAACTCTATACTCCTCGATAAAAGCTTTTTGCTGCGTTTAATTATTTATTGCAGTTCATCTTATGACATCTTGAAGAAAAGCTGAACAATATATCGTTAACACGTCGGGCTAAATGCTTAGCGGCATTTCCTTGTGCACTTTCTGTTGTCAGTTCAAATCCCGCTGAGGTCAACTTTGTTTTAATCTGTTCGAGGTCGGCAGAATAAAGTACCAGTAAGACGGCGAGCTGGCAGAAACGTTAGCACACCGAGCGATATGCTTAGCAGTATTTCGTTTGCCGTTACGTTCTGAGTTCAAATTCCGCCGAGTTCAACTTTGCCTTTCATCCTTTCAGGGTCGATAAATTAAGTAGCAGTTACGCACTGAATGCAATGGATATTTAAATTTGCGAGAAATTAGTTTTAAAAATTCAAGAAACTTGAGAAATCGAAGTTATAGGAAATTTCTTAGAACAGGAAATTATATAAATATTTCTAGACTGTCAACCTTCTAATAATTGCTTTCTCCATTATAATATATATATATATATATGTGTGTTGTGTGTGTGTGTGTGTGTGTGTGTGTGTGTGTGTGTTTTTAATATATGTTCGCTATATAAACATCTTTGTTCCGCAGTATAAAGAAGACAGCTCAAATATTCATCTGAAGATTTTCTGAAGAAGGGGTCCTAACCCTGAAATACTGAATTAAAATTTGCAAATACAAACGATCAACCTGCATTATTTTTGAGAACTTGCATTTTCTTGGCTTTATAACAAAATAAAATATTAAAAATATTCACTAACACACACATACGCCCAGAATCACACACATGTATATATATATATATACTAGCAGTATCGCCCGGCGTTGCTCAGGTTTGTAAGGGAAATAACTATAAAGCATTTTTAGAGAGTTATAGCCAAAAAATAGCAAAAAAATGGAAAAAAATGATGCTAAATTTTTTTTGATAGTTAAAAAAGGTGGAGTTGCGTCCCCTACACAGTTTGTGGTTTGTGTTCCTGATTGTCGACCCCATGTCGAATTTATCGATTATTTTCAGAACTGGGGGAACTTTCCAAATTTTCGCTGCGTTAGTTTTGAATTATGACATTGGGCTATGTGTGTGTCAAGTTTCATCAGAATCGGTTGAAAGCCGTGGCCAGGGTGAGGGTACAAGCAAACAGACACACAGAAACACGCACAGACAAACTGCCGTTTATATATAGAGAGATATATATATACATGCCTACATATATATGCCCAGAGAAAGGTATGTATGTATGTACGTATGAAGGTAGGTAGGTAGGTAGGTAGGTAGGTAGGTAGGTATGTAGGCAGTTCGGTCAGTCGGTAGGTTGGTCGGTAGATAGGTAGTAAGGCGGGCTGGCATGCAAGCATGTTTGCAAATTTCACTTCTTGTTGGAAGACTGGAATCGTAAAGTAACTGTCAATATGCTGATGCATTGTCTCACGAAATGCGCGCAGATAATTACATATATTCCTGTACATTTATATCTACATATTATCTATTTGTTTTCATGTTCGTGTGTTTGCGTGTACGTATGTCTGTGAGTGGGGGTGTTGCGTGCAGAATCTGTGTATACGCAGTTTTAATTTTATCTTTATTTGAATGTATTCATGTCTATGTTTATTACAATATTACATTCAAATTGTCACTCGATAACAAACGTTACCTGCTGAATAGATTCTGAATAGATAGGGAAACTAAATTTTACTGAACAACGAAGTACCTGAAACGTTAGTTAATGTAACGCCGATAAAACTGATGTAAATATAATAGCTAAAGATTATATAACAAAGCTTGCTCTCTAGTGGCCGACCACTAAGTTCATTGTTGCTTGAGCCTTGGCAAGGAACACAAGTCGATAAAAAAGCCCATTCTTTTTCGGACACAAACAAAGAACGGGAAACATAAACTGCGGACGAGATTAAGCCTTTCTTGAATACTCTTTCAGACAAAGGCAGACTGAGAAGATGTACTGTCAGTAAATGTTCTTGTATTAGTAAAAGACTGAAAAGTACAAATATTGAGAACCACTAAAAAGAAAAAAAAAGATATCCATCTGACGTGGGTGCTAAGGAAAATCGGAGATAGAAACAACCCACATCGAATAAATATCGGAGAGTAACAAGATAATCTTATATTGTTACCCAGCCTGCTAAAAATAGCAGGTAAATCCCTCGCGAATTTCATAGTTTCTTAATACATACTGGCCTATTTAAACTTCCGTATAGAGATCCTTCTTATTTGTAGTGACTTTAAGCGACATAATTCTAATGCCTCAAAGAAGAGAATTTTGACCAAAATAATTATGAAATAAATCGAAAGTACCAAATTTATACTGGTAGTGTAACATGTTATTCTTCAGTTAACATTTGGTATATTAAAGATATGCAACCCAACATTATACAGAGTGAGATGTGTTTCATCTTTCAAATATCATTATTTACAAAGGTATTTTCAGACATTATTTCAGTAACTTCAATGATAACTGCTTTGCAAAGATTTTGCCCGAGTATCTAAATGCCCTTCCATTCTTTCGACTATGCCCGCGATAAAGTATTTGCCCCAAGTGAAAATGTTATATTTATGTTGTATACCTACATACATACAAATATACATACATATATGCACACACATACACACACACGCATGCACACACACACACACACATTTACACACACATATATAAACATGAAGACGAATTTACTGATTTACCATAGAAAAATATTCTCTAATGGTAATAAATGATGTAAAGACAACATATCTATCCAGTATTACCCCCTGTCGCGTTCCCTCTTGAGGGTGACTAGGTAACTGTAGTCAATATGCCTTCAGAGGGTGAAATATGTCACAAACAATCTTTCAACTAATCTAAATTTTGTTTATAAACGTAGTCTAATCAAAAATATCCGGACTATTGCCATAGGAACAAAGCTGAACCATGCTCAATGAAGCCGCTTGACTCAAATTGACCTTAAGCTCTGTTGTGCATGAGCATTAAGTTTTATTGTTCTAGCTCTCTCCTCTGCTTTACAGCAGTACTTAGAAGAATGGTGTGTAGCGTGTGATCGTAGCGATGATCATGCCATGGTAAGTTCAGCTGAGAATATACATAAAATTTTGCCAAGTCCTTGTTGATGCTTGCTCAGAGGCCTACGCAAAGTCTTCAAAACGTTCTTGACTCAATCAATGAAATCTTGTGAAAATGAAACTCGAGTGTCATTTTCGTCAGAGTCATAAACCCAAATCTTCAGTGATAATGGACTGAACTGAACCTAACTAATCTGCACATCCTCTAATAGCTCATGGATGGTGATTCGACGATTTCCTCTGAAAGCTGCACGCACATCTGTGATGTTATGTTTTTTTTTTTACAGTTTTGCTGGTTGCGTCTCTCGCAGAACGTTCGTCAACATTGACATTTTTTCGGCCATCTTGCAAACGTCTGAACCACTCGTACACTTGTGTATGGCTGATACACTCTTCTCCATACACTTTCGGTAACATTGCGTAGGCGTCTGAGCACGTATCTTCATGACAACTTTGTCTGGCTTGGTAAATGCGACAACCACACACAACACTCCTTCCTTCAAACACGGCTGTAAACAGCGGGAGTGAGCTCGAATGTTAAAACTTAGAGTACAAACACACCAAAGTTACTATGGCAATAGTCCAGGTACTTATTGATCAGACCTCGTATATGCATGTATATGTGTGTGTACATGCGTGTATATATATATGGAGAGAGAGAGAGAGAGAGAGAGAGAGAGAGAGAGAGAGAGAGAGAGAGAGAGAGAGAGAGAGAGAGAGAGAGAGAGATGGTAAATAAATACATGTCTGAAGCAGTAAGACATGTCTGCAGCTGATCACTTACCTACAGAAAAAAAATTCGACTATTTTCCTAAAAGGCCTATCATTTCTCTCAAATGCTCGAGTCATGAAATTATCTCCCTTCTTATTCACATTCGCTTGCAATGTCCAGGAGTTATTTTTCTTACTCTGCCGTCGAAGCGAAGATAATAAACCAATAAATCAAGAATTTATCTTTACGGGGTCTTAAATATAAGTTTATTCGCTTTTGTAGTCTGAAGTTGAAGCCATTGTCCACACGAAGCTGTTCCTCTTAACACCCTTTTGTTATGCATTTGTGTACCTATGTATATATTCATATACGCGCACGTGCCCGCACACACACAGACACACACATACACATAAACACACCCACACTCACACAAACACACTTTCACTCACACAAATCTTTCTATCTAGTTATACTTATATATATATATATTATATATATATATATATATAATATATATATATATTTATCTATCTATATATATATATATATATATATATATATATATATTTATCTTTATATGTGTGTGTGTGTATATACATATATATATATATGTATAGTAATGTGCGTGTGAGCGTGCGTGTGTATGTGTATGTGTGTATATATTCGTCTGTTCAATTCATTCCAGTACATGTTTTTAGGACAAAGGACGAATTGGAACAAGGTGAGATCTATTAACAACATGAATTTTGAAAACGAGAAAGTCGACGCTTCGTTACTTCGACATGACTCCATTAACCGCTAAATTTATTAATTGACTATTTATATTAATGTCTCACCTCAATACTGATTCACGTATGCAATCGTTACAACCTGAAATATCAATATATGTGATATAACCCGTTACATCAGTGGTTGTGGTAACTAGTAATAATCATTTCAATGAAAACAGGGGAAATGAATGCTTACTATAGCTTACGAGACTTCAACCTTTTCTAATGTTAAGTAAACCATTTGAACTTTTTCGTCAATTATCCAACGTAATTCCTTATTATGAGGAGTAATTTTCTATTAAAGTATTAATGAAGAGATGTGGTTAATTTTATTCATTGGATTAGAGAGAGAATAATACAATTAAACGCTACATGGTTCCTTAAGTGATGATACTTTAACTTGGTTAATTATGTCATGCTTTCAGTTTTATATATGTGAATATGGTTATAAAGACATACACGTTCCTGCAATATCACACACGCACTTGTATAATTAAATACACCTAACACTCGTAAAAGTAAACACACTCAACCACTCATATATGAAGACAGAGTGGTAGAGATATATACGAAAATTTGAGTTATATAACTGACATTTCAAAGCATTATAGATCCTTCGCCATGCATGTGAGATTCCATGTGAGATTCTAAGAAATACAAACAGAAACGGGTGATTCAGTAATCAACTAAATGAGAAAAAGTTACACACAAATACAGGCACAGATATGCACAAACACGCTAGCACACGCACACACACATATGGCAAACAGATGACCATCACGCTCAATAACATATTTGTGGACACAACCAAATAAAAGACACGTGCTTTGACAACCGCACTAAACACTCATTAACATATTTTTAGCAACACCTGTTAACAATACTTACAAGTGATGTAATGACACTGCTAACACAGTAGTACACAGTATTGACTTATAAAAAGGTTTAATAGTGTTCTTAGTTTACTACGTTTGTATAACGAAATACAGTACCCCAACAGGCCATTAATAGTTTTAATAGGATCTCACGGGAAGGCATGCTTCTATGGTTAACAGGCTTTTATTTTTATCCTTATTCCTCAATATTTTTTTAATGTCCTTCTTATTTTTATTTCCAGTCTCTTTCATTCCTTAATCCTTTGCATTCAACGATTTATCGCAATGTATTCCATCTGTGCTTTCGGACTGCTTCACAATATTATTGCATTTTAATTTGTCTTACACAGACACACACAAATACAAACGCGTAAACGTGCATAAAAACACATACCTACGAACATACATACATATAGATATCTGTGTATAAATATATACTTGCGTATCATATATCTATATATACTACATATATATAATTATACGTAAATGCTTACGTTTAGGTATATATCTATATATATATATATATATATATATATGATCTCTTGAGCACTACCAGCTCAAATATTTTCTCCTCTGTCTTCCCTCCTTGGGATCTTTCCTTCTCCTTGTTTCCGACGAAGAGCTCCGCTCGAAACGTTAAACCCTCCTCTCCTTCTTTCCTGAGCGTCAATAATACTTTAATTGTTCCACGACCTGCGTTGCTGTGTTTTTTTCTCATTTTTTCTCTTTTTTTTCTCTTTTTTCTGTGTTTTCTTGTTTGGATTAACTATATATATATATATATATATATATATATATATATACATATAACAGTGCAGTTCTGCCTGCAATGTTATATGGTAGTGAAACATGGGCTACCACAAAGAGAGAAGAGCAAAGACTGGTAACGGCTCAAAAAGCCATGGAAAGGTCAATGCTTGGTATCTCGTTGAGAGAGCACATACTGTAAGTAGCGAGATCATCAGAAAGAAGTCCGGCGTGAGAGATGTCATCGCAGAGTATACACGCAGCAAGTATAAATGGGCTGGACACGTCACTCGGCTCACCGATAATAGGTGAACGCACACAGTCGTCGAGTGGTACACGCGCGAGCGGAAAAGACCACCCGGAAGACCTCCACGACGGTGGAATTACGATTTCGGGAGGACGATTTGGATCACGTGGATGAGAAAGGCGCGATCCAGAGAGGAGTGGACAGCGTGCTGTGACCAGCGGTGCCAAATGGACGCCTGACGGACTGGTCGGTCAAAGTGAAGGTGATATATATATATATATATATATATATATATGTTATATTCTTACAAATACATGCACGCACACAAAAACACACAGACGCAGACACACACACACCCTCTCTCTCTCACACACACACACACACATATATATATATATATATATATATATATATATATATACATGCAATCATGCATGTAAATATGCGTATGCAAAAACCTTGTGTAATGTATATAAATATTTGATATGTTAAGTAGCAGAACTCAATGTATTAGCAGCAGTAAACGTGTTAAGCTAGCTGATATCGATATAATATTTATGTATTTTGTTTGTCTGAGTTGATTGTAGTTAGAATGATTACATTTAAATATGCAGCTGAAGCATTTCAACCAATCGACTGAGTAGAGATGATACAATACGTTCCTGCTGTTGTTTTATATGCCGTCGTTATTGTTTTGTTTCTGTTGATATGCTTATTTTGCTTCTTTTTGTTTTGTCTTTGCCTTGGTTCTAGCATTTGGTATTGTATTCATGTATTTTTTTTTTGCACTTTTAACTTAACGTTTTTCGCTGATCAAGCAGAATTCCGAAGAAAATTACTAAAACCGTTTAGTATAGCTTTCTTGTTCTCTAGGATATTGTACCTTCGACTGAACAAATAATATGTTCCTTTTAAGACGTTTTGTTGCACCATATGGAAATTCGGGTGTTGTTTCTAGCTGGGATAAGGCACAAGTAAAAACCCACTTAACGGAAATACAACCAAATATTTGAGAGTGACTTTTTGCACTGCAATGAGTTTTAACTTAGGGAAAGTTAGCTAATTCATATAAAACATTTATTTGTAATACAACCCGATGTGTTTATTTTTTCTTTAATTGAACAAAAATACACATGGCCAAAAATATGTATTATTTGAGCAGTTTAAAACTTTTAACATATTTTTAGCAGTTGTTTTGTAAAATATATATTTGTTGATTTTGTAAAGGCGGGCACGTATTACAGACTTCAACATGTGTTGTATTTTTTGCTCATCAATATAATTTCTACGTGGAAATTCCTCTAATACATCATAATAAATGTTAGGTAATTTGGGGATAAGACAAATTACAGAAGAAATATAATTTTCTCCGTGATGTAAAGTGACAAGTATTGAAAATGTAAAGATTTCTTGCAGTCCCTCACTGTTATGTTTCACAATCAAATTGAATTTAATTTAAATCTTTAGTAACCTTCTATTATATTCTTTTTGTTTTACTTGGGAAATGGTGTATCTGCGGTTTGTCTCAAATGATATATGATATATGTGCGTGTAAGTATATATATATATATATATATATATATAAATATGTATATGTATGTGTATATATAGATATATATCTATATATATATATATATATATATATATATATATATATATATACACATATATACACACATATATATTTAGATGTATCAATGTATATAATCTATCTATCTATCTATCTATCTATCTATCTATCTATCTATCTATCTATCTATCTATCTCTCTATCTCTCTCTATATATATATGCATATGTACGTATGTATACTTGATTATTTCCCCTTAGCACAGATTATATATTGTATTATATCAACTTTAACTACTGAATACATAACGCTAATGACTTGTCAACTAAACCAACGAGGTCTTTTACACGGAATAAATTAAATAAATCGATTCCAATATGTAAATGCAGAATCAAACGTACTAATGGTCAGACAGCTGCAAAAGAATATTAATATTAGATTAAAAGATTTGCTGTAGTAATGACATAAATATATTTCCCCATTATACAAATATTTCTTTGAAAGAATCAACATGTTGCATAAATCATGTAAGTTTTGAATTGATAAAATTTCGTTTTACAAAATGATAACATTGAAAACTAGTCGGATGTGTAAATTTACTTATTTAAGAACCTCCAATTCGTTCTCTCAAGCACGAAATCAGAGACCAGATGATGAAGAGAAGGCGCAGGTGTGGCTGTTTGGTAAGTAGCTTGCTTTCAAACCACATGGCTCTGGGTTCAGTCCCACTGCGTGGCACCTTGGGTAAGTGTCTTCTCTTATAGCCTCGGGCCGACCAAAGCCTTGTGAGTGGATTTGGTAGACGGAAAGTGAAAGAAGCCCGCCGTATATATGTATATATATGCGTGTGTGTGTTTGTGTGTCTGTGTTTGTCTCCCTAGCTTTGCTTGACAACCGATGCTGGTGTGTTTATGTCCCCGTCACTTAGCGGTTCAGCAAAAGAGACCGATAAAATAAGTTCTGGGCTTACAACGAATAAGTCTCGGGGTCGGGTTGCTCGATTAAAGGCGGTGCTCCAGCATGGCCGCAGTCAAATGACTGAAACAAGTAAAATACTAAAGAGTAAAAGAGAGAGTAAGAGAGAATATTACGAAAAATTATAGTTTTCGTTTCTTTTATTATTTCATTTTGTCGGCAAAGTGGCACAAATATGACAAGTATTATGTCACCCTTTCGAAAACAAACATATATATATATAAAATACTATCACTCACCTTGGACAATTAGGTTTATCCGTTTGACTTTAACGGGAGAGGTATTGATGTGGCAAGAGTATATTCCTCCATCAGATGGTTCTACTTCACGGATGTGCAAGTTCCAAGATGTTGTTGTTGGTCTTTCGACACTGATTCGACTGTCATCAGTGATTCTCCGATCTTGAAGTGTAACTGTAATGGCTTTTGGATTTGCCCATACAATCTGCAATTACAAAAAAAATTCCGGTTCAAACTAAAATACAGATATACATATTTATATATATATATATGCATACATAAATATATATATATATATATATATATATATAATATATATATATATATATATATATATATATATATAGATAGATAGATAGATAGATAGATAGATACACATTCATTTACACATTACATGCACACACACACACACACATATATATATATATACACATTTACACACAGACATGTATATATGTATATATATTTATATATACACTAAGACAGAGAAAGTGCGAAAGTGCGAAAGAGAAAGTGAGAGAGTAAGGTTTGGAGATTGAGAACAAAACGAAAGAGAGCGGGGGATTATGTATGTAAATAAATTTATAGAAATAGACTAACTGCGTATTCTCACAATGCATTCTCTTTAAAATCTTATATTACGATACATCTACTCTTACATGGTGCAATCCGATCACAATTGTTTTAATTAGCTCATCAGTATATAAACTGATTATCCTATAATCAGTATATAGATTGATTATCTAATTAGCTTAGCTGTGATCATACTGGCTTAAGATTGGAAACACTACATATTCAGTAAAATACTCGCGTAATGAAGAAACCGAAATGCTCGAGTTCCTGACGCATGGACTACTTCCTTTTGAATCGGTGAGCGTTGCTCTTCCAAGTACAGATGCATGAATATAACGTTGTCGGAATAGACTCCGCTGTTACGCTGCTTAATTTCTGCCAGTAATCCTGTCTCATATTTACGCATCTTCTGATGCACTTAAGATCTGTTCAAACTTTACTTTAGACTCACACACGCATGTGACCTGAACACGATCATGCGTACTCATCATATTCACACATTCATACGTGTATAAAGAAATAAAAGGAGACACACGCAAAGGGAGAGATATTTTGGAAGTCCCTTAAGCTACTGTGTTGTATATAGATGTAGAAAGTTTAACAGTATCACAGATACCATTCACATTGTTTTTCTTTAATGGGACATTTGATGCCATCAGCCATAGTATATTACTGATATTTTGAATGCTATGTTGGTTTGTATGTGATGACCTGTATGTAGTGAAGGAAATACTTGTTCATCCGTGTGAAAACTTCCTTAATCAAATTGTTTAAACTAGCACTCCGTCGGTTACGACGAGGAGTGTTCGAGTTGATCCGTTCAACAGAATAGCCAGTTCATGAAATTAACGTGTATGTGACTGAGCACTCCACAGTCACGCCTACTCTTAACGAAGGAGATTAAGCGTGACACAGAACGTGACAGGGCTGGCTCTTTGAAATACAGCTGCAACTCATTTTTGTAATCTGAGTGGACTGGAGCAATGTGAAATAATTCATCTTACTCAAGGACTCACCGTGTCACCAGTAATCGAACTCACGACCTCACAATCATCGGCCGCATTCTTGTAAGCACTAAGCCACGCGCCTTTGCTAGTGTGATTGTTTAATTTGCTGTTATTTTCATTTCTCACCTGATAATTGGTTATTGGCCGATTTAAATATGATAAATTAACAAATTAATATTATTTACAGTACATGTAATTCAACAGATTATGATAAGATTAGATGCTGTAAAAATGCGTAAGACAAGGACGGATTCTAACTTCATGCATGTTCATTTATAAGTTGCAATATCTGAATTAACTTACTTCAATTTGCAATATACCAGAAATGAAGTCTGTTACGTGTAAATGCCTTCCCTACTACATAAAAATATACCAAAAGATTCCACGAGGGGTTTTATCACCAGGAAGAGGAATATTCCAGAGTAAATAAATTATTTTGAAGATGCACGAGTGTGTGTAATAAGATCAGTGAAAGGTGTTTAGGTGATATATTGAATGTTATCATCGGTAAATCTGGTCTGTCTTAGGAAAAGGTCGAGGCGTTATTTGCTTACAAACGATTGAAAGATTGATGCAGTTCACCGATCGATATATCTATCAACTGATACATCGGTATTATATACTATTCATTATATACATCAATGTCTGATAATGTTCAGAAATAGTACCGTAGCATATCGTTTAACTAGCCGTGATTTATGTTACAAAAACAACTTTGATGCTTTTAGTTATATTAAAGAAAGCAATTCAACTGATAAGTTGTATCAGACGCAGGACTAGAACGGACGTTGGGGAAGAAAAAAAAAAAGAAACTAACAACGTAGAAGCAAGAGAAATAGCTTTCTAGTTCGTTAAAAATGTAGACATTCCATTCAGTATTCTCGTATATCTGTTTGCTTTTTTCTCAGATATTTTATCAATATCACTTTTAATCATTTATGTTATTTCATTAAGAAATTATATACTAGTCTTTCTTTCCATCTCGGCACCCTAACGTTACAGCTTATAGTGAAAGTCGGGTGCTTTGCGATGTCAATCAATCTACTGCATATTTTTCTTTACTCGTGCTGGTATCTCAAGCCAGCACATACATTTTTTTTTTCTACAAGAACCATTCTGTGTCACCCACTTTATGTTAAATGTTATTTGATAGACAAACCGTGTTATATGCAAGACGTTAAATGAAATTGCAACTTGCGAAAAGGATTTGAGTTATTTTTAATTTCTTATATTGACAACTATATTTTTTTTTCTCCGAATTTATATCTATTTCTTTTTATCTATCTGCAATATTCAGAATACGTATTATTTAAAGCTGAAGAACGAAGAAAAAACAAACAACAGAAAGAAGAACATAACTGTCATGATATAAGAAAGAGGATAAATATATACATTTTTAAGAATAAAAAGAAAATACTTCCAGAGAAATATTTTAACATGACTTCAAAGCTAGATCTTTTGAAGTTTGTGCCTTTGGTTTTTCAATAGTTTGATGATATATT
This sequence comes from Octopus sinensis, assembly GCF_006345805.1. Classification (NCBI taxonomy): domain Eukaryota; kingdom Metazoa; phylum Mollusca; class Cephalopoda; order Octopoda; family Octopodidae; genus Octopus; species Octopus sinensis. The sequence goes on from NC_043008.1 coordinate 16,455,964, forward strand.
CGCTTTTATGATGTGGCTTCTATGGTCGTCAACAGTAATTGAATGCGTGCTGTTTCGTGCTAGGAATAATTACTTAGCACCATTTTATCCATAAACGGAAAAGTTTCAAGACTTGAGTTACTTTTTTAGGAAGAGGCACGAAACAATCTCTAAAATATAGATAAGTAAATAATGTACGTTGAGCAACAAACTGTCGGGGTTCGAAAAGCACTGATGGAAGAGATGACTGCTACATAGAAAACGGGTACGGAAAATGATAGGAACTAAAAATATATGGCGTTGCTTAGTACGTTAGAGATCTTTATTTCTTGGTTTTGTTTTTACTTTCCCTCGGTGTTATTTCAGTTACAGAAATAGTTTTATTTACTAACAAGAAAGAGGATATAATATATATATATATATATATATATATATATATATATATATATATATATATATATATATATATACACACATACACACACATGAATGTACATATATATATATATGTATGTATGAAAGTATGTATATGTATATGTGTGCATGTGTGTATATATATATATATATATATGTATTGAAAACAAAACAAGAAATATAATTTCTGCTCGCTTTGAAAACATGATTTTTAGAACAGAAACATCAAAGGATTTACGTGTTTCAGTAATCGCTTCTCTTTCTAGCTTTTCGCATTACAAACGCAAACGTTTTTACACACTATCATTTATAACAATTTACTGGTTACTTTTCTACTTTCTGCAGAGAGCAAAGAACACACACGCACACACGTGCACTCACCCACCCACACACACACACGTGCACGCACACGCACACGCATACGCACACGCACACACGGGCACACACACCTTCACATACGGACACAGACACATACACACATACATACATAATACATATATTCATATATACTAGCCACTTATATTATTATTTATTAAAAATGATATCATCATATTATATATATATATATGTATATATATATACATATATATATACATGTGTATATATATATATATATATAATATATATATATATATAATATATATATATATATATATATATATATATATATATATATATACACATATGGTGTGTGTGTGTGCACACGTGTATGTATGTATGCCTTTATGTATATCTGTAATCTCATAAAACCAACAAGGGAACGGAATCTAGATTCGGTGAAATATAAAAATATACATTTTATTGTTTGCATTGAACAGATTCCTTTTATTTTAACAGAGCGCTCATTGATGGTTGTAATATTCATCTCTGCTTTTAAAAGATTTTACATCTAAGTTAATGTCGAATACCTGTAGCTATGTGTCGTGCGGAAACTATGGTTCAGAGAAGTCTTCCACGTAGGCATTCAGTTAAAACTTACATTATATATATATAGCGAAATGGAAATACGATGAACGAAGTTGTTGGCTTCACACATCAAACGAAATAGGTTTACTAGAAACTATCCACCAGGAATATATCATCTTGTCTAGGAAACCCACTAAATGAGAAATCTATAACTTCCTTTTTGTTCTAATTGCACGGGAATTAATTATTCATATTTACAGGATGTATGATAAAAGCTTCTGATATATACATATATATATATATATATATCACAAATACTGATAGGGCACAAAAAGTGTGTCTATAGCCAGCTGGAGGAGGTGTCTTCCTGGGGCTACAAACTACAGTAGCATCCACCCTTAGGGGTTAGCCATATTCAAATGGCAAATATACGTCACGATGTGTTGCCACTACTGTTTATAACTCACTCTGAGATTTATCATTATATATATATATATCTGTAAATGTAATATGTGACAATTATTTGGTAGACATGATAAAACTCCGAGTTTCGGATGCTGAGATGGAAATCCACACCACCATCTCTTCAGTTATCCGGCCATTCGGAAAGATGCTATAAAGGGAAATTACTGTGTGATTGACGGTTATTAAGACACAAGAGATATTTGCATGACCGCAAAATAAGGGGAGGGAATCTTCGGTCACTCTAGTGAATGTTTATTAGTTGTTTATTATAGTTTGTTTATTATAGACGCATTTTGCTTAAATAACTGTCGTATATTGTTGAGAAAATAATATACAAATAAATTATTTGCATAGATATTGCGCGCTAGCATTTTTTCAATTAATCATATTTATAAATATATATATAACATATGGAGAGAGTAAATAATTATTATATATAATAGCATTTATTCCTTGGTGAGCTTATTAGCAATCTTATCACTATATAAACAATTGCAGCGTGAAATGTGTTGGTAAGCCATTTGAGAAACCCACAAAAGCCGTTCGATTCACTTCAACATTTAAGTTTAATTTGTCAGAATATTTTCGTCGCTTTAAGACCGCAACCTGTTCACTGACAAAAATCTGTGCTGCATCCCTGAGATATAGCACGAATTTTTGTCAGTGTACAGGTCGCGGATTTTAGCGACGAAAATATTTTGACAATTTAAACTTAAATGTTGAAGTGAATCGAACGGCTTTTGTGTGTTTCTCAAATGGCTTATAAACACCTTCCACGCTGCAATTGTTTTCGTTTCAGCACACGATCTCAGATCAAATCACTTGCTATGCGAGTACATCTCCTATCACTATATAATTAACAATTTAATATGATTTTATCTAAGAAAATAGAAAGCGAGCATAGGCTTGGTTACAATTTCCGGTACAAAATTAATATGAATGGCAAAGGAAATCGTCATTTAAGAGTCTTTCAGTTACTGTTGACAGTCATTTAATTAGCTTTGTGATCTAAGGAGTCCATGTGTAGGGAAGCAATTTGGATGCGTTTGGATAAAATAAAATGCAGCGTGGAAACGTCCCTTATTGAGGTGAGGTCTTGAAGCAGCTCGTTTGAATAAAGCTTTATCGTCATCTAAATTGTTCTCATTACAGAGTAGAAATTACATCAAATATTCCTTCATTTGACGACAATTTGCATTTGGTAATTTGTAATGTTGTGTGGTCATTTATTTTAAAAGAGTATATGCTGTTTTAGTAACATCGCAAGTAAAATACAAAATATATCCACTGTAGCATATTGAATGGAATTTCTTCAGTATCATTCACGTCATATGGGAAGGGATTTACTTCGTGCATAATTGCGACAGAAAAAAACTCTGTAGTAGTATGTTTAATACCTTTGTACAAAACGTTAATGCTTAATAATTCATTAATATTGAGAAATTGTAGTGTGTTTGGTTCACTTTTGGAGAAAGTCATTTGAAGGATAACGTCATGTTGAGAAGCGAGCCAAAGGGAACAGCGACAGTCTTTTGAAATTCTTTGGTAATTTTTTCGGATGAGATATGCTAAGTTTTCAGTTCCTTGTGATTGGTAGCTGCAGTGTATCCCTCCATAATGGTGTAGGATGAATTTGGTTTTGCATGTGCGCCTTCTCAAAGGAAGTGGCGTCATGTAAAGTTGTAAAGTTAATCAAACGATATATTTTTGAAGTAGATCTGTCGATTTTAATCTCATAACTGTTATAAGAATTACACATGATTTCACAAAACCACAGATGAAAAAATATACACGGTAAATGTGCATTACACACTCACAAACACACTCACATACTTAGCACATCTTGCACAGGTATATATATATATATGTATATATGTATATATATATGTATATGTGTGTGTATGTATGTGTGTGTGTGTTTGTATGTATCTGCGTTTGTGCTTATATAGGTATGTGTGTATATATAAATATATTGTCTGACAGATAAAGCAATGACAGTGATTTCATGTCTAATGTCATAAGATATTATGACTAGCTTTGCTATAGCTTTCACAGTGGTATCCAACAATATTAAACAGACACAGACATTCATAGACACCCTCAAACACGTATATATATATGAGCTCACAGATCTACACGCACACTCTAATACGCACATACACATTTGCAATCACTTAATGTATTAAAGTAAACAAGCTATCAACACTCATTTATCAAAGACATTTATTCTGTCGAGAAATGTATTGGAATAACATATTCAGAATTAAAAACATGATGGAAGGATTGGAAACTTTTGACCCCCAGCCAAGGCAAAGTTCAATCTGGCCGAAATTATGTTCGATCACAATATACTTTGTGAAAACCTTTTTAAAATTGCTTCGAGACAACTGCATTAAAATGGCTTCCACTCTGATGGGGAATAAGTAGCACAAATAAATGTTTATGCTCTCCAACGTCAACCAAATACCAAAGATAAAATAACAAGTGTATATAGAGTAAGCGACAGAATAGATACAATTAAATTATTTTTTCTGTCCAGATTTTATGTTTTCCAAAGCGCCAAACGTTCGACGTCCTAAAGATATTGATTAGCTAAAAGGATTTTGTTTCACGTATTAATTTCCACAGTATATTTGAAGCGTAATACGATGTTATCGTTTTCCTTGGGGAACGCTCTTAAGACAATATATATTTATATAATTACATGTTGAGAAGTGTATGTTTCCTGTGCCAGAAAGTAACAACTATGTTCAAAGTGTGTATATCAGTGTGTTCGTGTGTGTATGTGCATATGTTTGCGTATTTCTTTGTATATTTGTGTGTTTTTGTGTAGGACTACTAAGTAATATTGTTCGTTCGCAATATATATATTCACACCTGAGTGTATGTTTCTCTTTATATTTTTACATTAACGGAATGTCTATTGCGAGCAAAAATGTTTATTGCTACGGTAACATTATATAATATACAGTTTATTTTATAGATGTGAACTTTCATACTTTTCTGTTATAACGCAACAAGTTGTTTTTTTTTTTTTTTTACTGAAGGAATATGAAAATTAGGGTTTCGAATAATAGTTAAAAGTGAATAACTATTGTTTGTAAAGTATATGCGTGGTATTTATATTTTTCATACAAGGAAATACCAGCATTCCCAAAAGCTCTATAATCGATTCGGTTGGTTATGATGGTTTAAGCCAGTAAATGTAATCATTCAGTTACACATAGAAGACAGAAGCTGTATCACTATTAAGGAGGAATAAACATGAAAAATAAATGCTGAACGGGCGTAATGGAGATTCATCTTCCTTCTACAAACACAGCCATGGTACTTCTCATCGAGAGATTAGAAATAATAATATGTAAACGTTGCTTGCACTGCCAAAATCAATTTTGTCTCACAGTTTACTTACATAACTAAAAACGTTAATAATCTTTGATTTTGTGTCTATTTTGATGTCTATTATAGCCATGTTACGCTCATGGTTATCTAGGTTATTAACGGAGGAAAACAAGTATAACAACACCTATAGTGGGTCTGACCGAAGAATGAAAAGAATATGTTTGTTTTTAGAACACAGTGAGAGAAAATTGGAGAGAGATAGAAAAAAAGAAAGAGAAATGTTGTTATATATTTCTTTATTGCCCAGAAGGGGCTAAATACAGTGGGGACAAACAAGGACAGACAAAGAGATTAAGTCAATTACATCGACGCCTGTGCGTAACTGGTACTTTATTTATCGACCCCGAAAGTATGAAAGGCAAAGTCGAGCTTGGCGGAATTTGAACTCAGAACGTAACGACAGACGAAATACCTATTTCTTTACTACCCACAAGGGGCTAAACGCAGAGAGGACAAGCAAGGACAGACAAAGGAACTAAGTCGATACATCGACCCCATTGCGTAACTGGTACTTTATTTATCGACCCCGAAAGGATGAAAGGCAAAGTCAACATCGGCGGAATTTGAACTTAGAACGTAACGGCAGACGAAATACGGCTACGCATTTCGCCCGGCGTGCTAACGTTTGTGCCAGCTCGCCGCCTTAGCAATGTTGTTATAGGGTAACAGATGTTGTGCCCGTTGGTTTTTAAAAGCAAAAGCTTAGTCTATTTAAAAATCCCAACATATTCTGTAAATGCTGGTTTGATTAGAGTCATCAAATATATGAAGAAGGGATAAATAGGATTTCACTTAATCTTGAAGGTTTCTGTATTAGAATATTATATGATGATATTTAAAAATGCTTAATTGCAACAAATGTGGGAATATATATAATACTTGTGTGTGTGTGTGTCCGAGTGCTCTGTTTTATCATTCGTTATTTGAAATCGTTCTGTATTCAAGGAGTTGCTTCTAACGAAGATACAAAGCTCCAGCTTTGGAAACTACATAACAAAGATGTGGAACTTGAGAATGTTTGCGTATATTTACTGTTCTACTAAGAGTTTGTAAAATGTAAGTTGAAAATACATGTTAGTTGATTTTATTTTTGTGAAACCCAATATCTTCTGGATGGAACCTTAGGAAAACCATAATACCATATTACACTTTAAATATATTATAGCTTTAACATATTACTGTTGACTTCTTTTTTTCCTCTTTTTTGTCGTTATCGATATGATCAGAATCGGCTTCGTCTCTTGACTATCAAAGAGCATGCACGTGCTGTACTTCAATTGTATTACATACCTAATCATTGGGATCTAATATCCAAAACGTTCAGCTAAGACGATGCTTTCGTTCGCGTCATAATTTATTCTGTACCATATTATACAATAGAATTATTTTTATTACCCACAAGGGTCTAAACACAGAGGGGACAGACAAGGACAGACAAACGGATTAAGTCAATTACATCGACCCCAGTGTGTAACTAGTACTTAGTTTATCGACCCCGAAAGTATGCAAGGCAAAGTCGTCCTCGGCGGAATTTGAACTCAGAACGTAACGGCTGCCGAAATACGGCTACGCATTTCCCTTTTAAATACCGTATGATGTACTGATTGTGTATTCCGAAGTACGTGTTCCCACGATGTTTATATCTTGAGTGACTCATTGCCGTTGAAATAGCACTTTCCTTTGCAATTTATTAAGTTTAATTTTTATCAGCTCTAAAGTTTCATTTTCAAATTATATATTTTTTTAGTTGCTATGCAGCAAATTTGATATAATTAAAAATGTCATCAATTATTATATCGATTGATATTTGGGACATTGTATCAGTAGTTTGGTATACATTTACAAGTAATGACATTTAGAAGACAAAAACCTCTGATTAATCGTTTCAATAATTAATTAGAGGAAGAAATTATAGTCAGTCGTAGATTTTTCTGATTGAGACTATTGAAATTCGGAGGAATGGTATTAAACGTCAAGGAGTGGATACCATAGAAATATCAGTATCTCGCTATAGACAAGCATTAATGCTTACATTAAAAAAATGTGATTACATGTGCTTGTATGTAGGATATATATATATATATATATATATATATGAGTATCCATATAAATATATATATATGTACATATAAATATATATCTATATATATATATATAATATATATATATATGTACATATATATATATATATTATATATATATGTACATATATATATATATATATATATATATATATATATATATATATATATATATATATGAGTATGTTTTGTTTGAAAATCACCTTTTGTATAAAAGTATGACAAGTCTGTGTTACGATTAATCCACTTACTTTGATACTCTCAATATCACGACGAGGTATTCATTTTTATTCACCATAACAATTCCCTCAACATGCTATCATTGTGCATGGTAGACCAAGCGTGGTTCAATAATCACATGATGAAAGACATTCAAGCTATCATACACTTTACATTTTGACATATCTTCATCATCCTTGACTATATCATCTAATGTGCCCTTCTGTAGCTATGCGATGGTACACAAAGATTTAGTGGGATACATGGCTGGTGTTGAAAGCTTGTTCAGTGCCCACATACAGATCCTCACGTTGGCACAACGCTTTACTTCATAATCTGATCTAGTGGAGTAGAAGGTCGATATCACTCCTGATGATGATGTGACTGTTGATTAAATTATGCACGCAAATATTGTGATATAATGTAAGGCCATAAAAAAATAATTTGATATTCTCAAATCACTAACTCATATTTCGATAGCCTGTGGTGAGCTATGAGTGATCTACAATATCAACCACATTTACTAGCAACTGACACACAAGGGAGATTTTTATACAAAGGAAATTGTGTAAAGCTTTCGAATACTATGTAAATATATCCTCATTTATTGTACCAAAGAAATATTCAACTAACTAGCGTATGTAACAAGCATAACTGTTTCAAATGTTGGTACAATGCCACTGGGGATCGATTACATTGACCCCAGTGTGCAAATGGTACTTATTCTATTTTCCCCGAAATGATGGAAGACAAAGCTGACCTCGGTAGAATTTTGAAATTCAGAATTTAATCCCTGGAAAGAAATACGACGAGGAATCTTATGCAATTTTGTAAAGATTTAACGAGCCAGGCAAACGTATAAATATCATTAAAATAGGATGTCCGTTTTTGAGTTGAACATGCTTTGACGTTGGAAGATAGCGCTTTGTTTTGCTTCGGCAATAAATATACTAACATTCGAACGATTGTACATCTCACAGTTGACCTGACGTCATACAAAGATCATAAAATGAGACATCGCAGTTAAGTGGCTTCGGACTGGGATATACTGCTTGGCAATATGGTTTGTGTCCTACCACAGCTTCTGTTTGACTAAAGCTTGTGAGCCGAATTTAGTAAAAAAACGCTACGTAAACTTACCCTGGGTTATCGTCAGAATAAAGTAGGACAATGGAATCTTGAGAAGTAGAACTGATACAAAATTCCATTAATCCTTTGGTTTTGGTAAATAAAACAAGATCCAGTATTCGTAACGAAATTGAGTCTTAACAGGCAAAGGAGGCGAGCATTCGAATTCGTTGTATAATATGATTACGAATAGATCATATCAAAATTTTTATATCCATATATATTTTTGCATGCGTGTATTTGCGCATGAACACATATTTGTTGGTTGTATGTACACACATGTGGGTTTGATGGAGCCAGAGCGTTTGGTGTACACACAAAAGTACGCATATATTGTTACATATCAACATCGCTTGTATATGTCTTTGTTTTGTACATTATCTTTGTTGTTCAGTGCCAAATCGCAAGTATGGCAGATGTTGCAGTTATCTAGTCATTATATCTATTCCATTGAATGCAAGCAAAAATGAAAACTACCATCTTCCTTCACTCGGTCATTTGATGCGTTTAAACTATCATTATATGACAACTATACTCTCTGCAACCATTCTTATTTTTTTTTTTTTGCCTATCCTATTTTTTGTTTCTTTTTAGATTATTTATGTTGCTTTTCCTTATTTTCCGGCTGCTCACAAGCTTGAATTGGATCAATTTCTTCATTCATTTTAAATGCCGCTTTGCTGTATTCGCATTGATATAAAGATACGTTGCATACATGATACATGAGTCATACATATATGCATATATACTTACATGCAAGCATACACGTACAATCACACACGTACATATATATATATATATATATAAGAGAGAGAGAGAGAGAGAAAGAGAGGGGGGAGAGAGAAAGAGGGTGAGAGGGAGAGAGAGCAAAAGAGATAGCTATGTAGATGATGTAGGCAGATATAAATTGCATACACACACATACAAAATAGACAAACATATAGATAAATAGAGCTAAGTACACAGATAGATAGATAGCCAGCCATCCAGCCAGAGAGACAGACATACAGACATACAGAAAGACAAATAATATCAAATAAATATCATAGTAAAAAACTGTCGAATATTATTGCGATGCAACAATATTAGAGAGAGACAAACAGCTACATAATTGATAATGTAAAAGTAACTACCCCGAACGATATATTCTGCCACAACTTCGAAGTTACTGTTTATCATTTTAGAAATTATTCGATTTGAAACCACATATTATTGAGATATTAATACAAATAAAATTTATATATACATATGTATGTATGTATGTATGTATGTATGTATGTATGTATGCATGCATGTATGTATGTATGTATGTATGTATGTATGTATGTATGTATGCATGGATGGATGGATGGATGGTTGGATGTATGTATGTATGGATGGATGTATGTATGTATGTATGCATGTATGTATGTACGTATGTATATATGTATGTATGTATATATAATATCTACACAATGCAGATAAATGTAAAGAGAGAGCAACAACATAGTTCGGTTAAGATATATGGTTGTAGAAACTGGTTAAAACATTATCAGTTATATACAAAGAAAATAGAAACATATACTTATACGCAATTCGAACAATCACTTCCGGATGAAGAATAATTTTAAAGAACGCTTCTGCAAATATGGAAGCCCTTGAATACACATGCTGAAATACTTACATACATACACATACACACACATTTACATGTGTGTATAATTATGTTTGAGTTATCTGTGTGTATACGTGTGTGTGTGAGTATTCATCCATAAGAACATGAATTCATGTTCACATACACGTGCATATATCTCAGCCATTTATTTTCTCACTCTGATTCCTAAGTAACTCACGCAAGGCAATAGGTGTGCGGCGGTGTATAGATTGTGAGAAACACAGGTTCCTATGCATTTGAGTGTGTCTGTGTGTTTGTGTGTATAGTTATGTGTACAAGGGGGCGTTTAAGAGTGTGCGTGTATATATATATATATATATATAAACACACGCACATTCACCTCACACACAAACACAGTGTATTTTTGCATATTGAGTTACTTATGCGTTTGCCTGTCAATTGTGGGTGTATATTTCTAATGGCTTTGTGTGTATATATATATATATATATATATATATATATATATATATATATATATATGAACTCACAAAGGATGATCTATAATTTCCTCTACTCCTATTTTCTTTCCCATCATTGAACAAAGCATATAGTGAAAACCATACACCGTCTTTGGATGGTTGATCATATATATGGTAATGGCAACTTTGCTTTCAAAATTTTATATATTCAGAGCGATACACACAACAGAACCATAAAAATTTTTTTTAAATTTTATTTTCTCGTTAGAACAAAGATATTTCACTTAATTATATTCTTGAACACATTATTAGACCTTTACATTATAGAAGTGCATTTGCGACTCTGTAACAAAAATGTACCTGAGAATAAGAAATGAATCTTAAAATGAAAAACGAAATATATGCTAACCGCAAATCTATCGCAAAGGTTGAATTTTTATACTGTCTGAGATAAACATCTGTTACACAAGATTTTTCTCATCGGCTGAAACCATTTTACTTTTAAGCTAGTATATCTACTGATCGTCAGAAACTCAACAAAAAAATTAAAATAACCTAGAAATATGATAACAGATAATATTATAATAATGTAATATTTTAAATGTAACTCATAAGCGTGTATTTTCAGAATCAGTTTATACTAGAATATAGTACAGCACAGACAGGCAAGATATATGTGTGAGTCGTTAAAGGCAGTTGAGTGTAAATGGAGTTTTTACGGTCTTAGTATCAGCCATTGTTAAATTAAGTCGATTTTACTTTACGTTGAATTGTAGCTCAATTTATGAATAAATGCCAAGCAGATAGAATAGTTAACACGCCAGGCAAAATCCTTAATGCATTTCGTCCGTTTTACGTTCTAAATTCCGGCCATTGGAGATTCTAATCTTTTATGAATAATCATACATATTTTCTCCTAAATATGATACCTTATGCCTATATCATAATTCAATATAAATAACTGCAAAAAACATTGGAGAATTTCATGTTTGATATAGTGGCGAACAGAGGAACCGATGCTACTTTGTTCTGTGGCTTTTTTTTGTTTCTCTTCTATCTTAGTTTAAATTCTAGTTGGTTGAAATGTTATTGTGGACGTCGATTAGTCAAAAAGTGGTAACATATTCAGACCGATAAAATATGGTTGCAGAAGAACTTAATAAATATAGAATAGATAACAAGGAGAACTCACTCGTAGTATGTAGTCATATAAGGATTGTGCTGTCAGA
>NC_043008.1:16472859-16477859 GCF_006345805.1 Octopus sinensis
TCATCAGAGTTACAATCATCATGAAGATCCTCTCAGTAAGCATAGAAAAGGCAATAGAGGAATGAATAAGTCATTAGGCCAAAGTTTTAGTGTACCTCTGAGTGTTTTATGCCGACTAGACTTGTAACCTAACTCTATTTGTGAATTAAGGTAGATATAGTAATGAGAATAAATATATCAATAACGATCGAGATTCGATGTCGTACTCTGTTGTGAGTTCGCATGTGACTTTGTAGAGTGTTGTTATTAAGTGGACGATAGAGATGGAATATTTCGTGTCACTTAGGTGAAAGGCCAGTAGTGAGGCTTAGGTTTCGCCATATTGTTATATTAACGATTTGTTGTCGCCAGGAGACATCTACAATTAGTGTGACTCGAAGTATTTTTGAGCTTTTGAGAGAGATAGACTTTTGTGTTGCTCCTGTTTTAAGAGGATTAGGTGCAATAATACATTCTTCAAATATGTAGTGACTGCTTATTTTTCTATAACTTCGAGAGTGAGAGCAATGGCATGACCATGTTCAGGTATGTTTGCGAGATCTCTGTTTTATGCAGTTGTGCAGATTTAGTGTTGTCTGGATGTAAGTGATTATATTTTCGCGAAGAAAAGTATATACGAAATGTGGAATTATCTGCGCCTGTATGAACGTGGTTATATCCACCATAATGTGGTTCTCAAATAGCCATGCATTCACAATTACGTGTAAATTTTTATTCATATATATTGTGTAGTCAAGCAATTTCCCCTAGGACAAGCCTGAGGATCGGTCATTCGTTTAGATCATTAACATTCAGTCGGGATCCAATATCATCCGGTAAAAAAGAAATGATCATATAACATAATTTGATGTGCAAGACCACATCTCAGGTGCAAATCGAACATGGGCAGCTATGAACTATGAGATAAATATTGTTAAAAATCGCAGGGTGATAGCATTCATAAGTATACGTATCAGCTATAATATTTGCTAGGTGGAGGCGCAATGGCCCAGTGGTTAGGGCAGCGGACTCGCGGTGGTAGGATTGCGGTTTCGATTCCCAGACCGGGCGTTGTGAGTGTTTATTGAGCGAAAACACCTAAAAAGCTCCACGAGGCTCCGGCAGGAATGGTGGTTATCCCTGCTGTACTCTTTCACCACAACTTTCTCTCACTCTTACTTCCTGTTTCTGTTGTACCTGTATTTCAAAGGGCCAGCCTTGTCACTCTCTGTGTCACGCTGAATCTCCCCGAGAACTACGTTAAGGGTACACGTGTCTGTGGAGTGCTCAGCCACTTACACGTTAATTTCACGAACAGGCTGTTCCGTTGATTTGGATCAACCGGAACCCTCGTCGTAGTAACCGACGGAGTGCTTCCATCCACCCCAATATTTGCTTGAATGTATTCATTTAGGATTACACCAAAACTTGATGCGAGGATTGATAGAAGGCAAGAGAGAAAAATGGAGGGTATGGTTTTGTTGAGCAGCTCCTCATCAACAATCCTTTACTTATGGAAGTGAAACACACGCTTCGAAATCTGCTGACTACATATGAGGTTATTTATCTCTCTCACTCATAGATAACTAAGTTACCAAGCCTTCGTATGTTTCCAAATACTTATAGCCACCACAATGAAAAGACTGAAAGCAACATGATTCAATGAAGGGATAGATTTATCTCTCAAAAGAAATATTCTAAGGTGACTTTATTTCTAATGATTTTCATTGTGGCATTGAGCTCCTCAGCCCTTTTAAGTTAAAGCAAATGTTACACAATATTAGAAAATGTAGTGTCACACAACCCTTTTCTTTTCTTTTTTCTTGATGAATTAAAGCTCTGTGGGAGTGGAATTCACGATGGCAAGGGACAGCTAGAACTGATCATATCGTTGTCGCAGGATACAGGAATGGATAGTGGTCACGATAATTATTGAGATCTGATATTGAAAACGATGGAAAATTGTCGAACAGACAAGTATTATGGACACCAGTAATCTAACTTCCCTATCTCCAGTGATGAATATCATATATGCCTGAGAATCGACGAGAAAAAACATAAGTTGACTTTGAAAGTTAATACACTGTGATAAAAGAATGTTTCAGATAACTTGGGAAGGTAAGGAAGTCAGAGAGGTCTGCATTTAATACAAGCATATTCCACAATGCCTTCGCGATGTTATCATCTACACCAACATTTTAAACGGTTTATTGAACAATTGAAGAATTCTGAATCACGGACACCAGAACTAGGGAGACACACAAACAAAAAAACCACTGGTAATTCCACATCTACAGTTACACTGACAGAGTTTACGTGAAATAGATGTTTGAAGACAGAGGCATAGGCTCAGTCCAGAAGGCTTTATTAAGTGCGTGACATTGTATCACCTCGACAACATCTATCAGAGTGTACAGAGCGAAATACACAGCACGTCGTGTATGTATACTCAATGGCAAAATTAACAGTATATAATAAGTGTGTAAAACATTGCCCGAAGTGAATGAATATGTGAGAGACTGAAAAGAACGAGAGGTACATCAGCTTCGCAAGAAGCATTGTGTTAAGAAAGTAATTTATAAATAGACAGTAACTCACAAAATGGCGAGTAAAAGAATCACATACGAGAAGGAGGTGAAAACCTAGACGAAGGTAACACTGGAAACGCTGAAGCATCAAATTTGAAATTATCTGTCTATAAAAATATGATAAATACATACATACGTAAGCACACATACACACATATGCATACATACACTTACATGCACACAGACTCACACAGACACTTATACATACGTGTATATGTATATACGTATATATGTATATATCTATATCTATATATATATATATACATACACATACATAGATATAGATTTATGAATGTATATATATATAATTTAATATAAACACACACACACACACACACACATATATATATATATATATATATAGATATACATACATAGATATAGATTTATGAATTCATATATATATATATATAATTTAATATACATATATATATATATATATATATATATATATGTATATATGTATATACATACATACATAGACATATATGTATATACTTGCATACACACACACACACAAGCGCGTATGTGTTTGCGTGAGTGCGTGTGTAAGCATACATTGATGCATAGTATGTTTGTTGTATGTATGTGAGGGAGATATTTTGCCAAGTCACCGTGCGCATAATTTGAATCGTTTTAGTAATTTTATCTAGATTTATGTTATATATACTCGTAAACTCGTTTTAACAATTGGATTATATTTAATAGAATTTCATATTAACACATAATTCTATACGCATTAACTAAATCAGTCCATGTTATTTTATTGCCCAGACAATTCGTGTATTTCGACGAAATAATACGGAGTTTACAATAAAATAATAATTTAATTGAGATGTGCATCAAACGTTGAAAAGGATAGTATAAATCGCATTGGTGTATCCTATATATATAAAAGGTTGAATCAAATAGTAAAGATATTCAAACGACAAACAAAAACCAGTTATCTAGTTTCAGAAGATCTATAAAAGAAATTCAATCTGTATGTGAATATTAGAAAAAAAAATAAACATCGTTGAAACTATAAATCATTAACCAACAGATAAAATGTGTTAATTACACGAAAAAAAAAAATTAAACTTAGAAAGGAAAAATAAATGTTTGTTTCAACTTATTAATGGTCGCCTTCAGCCGAATGAGCTAATTTAATTTGCGCTTGTTTTAATACTCGTATTTATTTTTTGTACGTCTATACATTACATTATAGATAATGCCCCCGCTTAGGAAAATAAAAGAAAAAGTAACTCTTGAAATGGAAACTAAAGAAATTACGTATAAATATATGTGTGTGTGTGTATGTGTGGGCGCATACGCACTCATATGTACATATACATCTGTGCAGATACATATATATATATATGAAGAGAAATAAAGAGAGAGGGAGGAGTGTATGAGAGAGAGAGAGACGCAGAAATGTGATTGAGAAAGAAATGCAATTTTATATAAGAAATTAACCGGTTCGTTTAATAACACAATTTCTGTTTATTTTTCCATAGTATAATTAATACTGTCTGCATTTTAAAAACGCAAGCGTGCAAACGATGTAATGCTTTTATATGGTAAAGAAATTTAATTAGACACGGTCTAGCAGATGAAAACTAAACAAGAAATATGTAAGTTTTTAGGTACGTAAAAAAATTAAAAGCAATATCAGTCGATGTTATTTTGACCTGTTGCTAATATTTTTTTTCTATCTGATAGATATATCTTAATATATTACATTAGTGAAAATATCCATGTTCATTGTTGTTCGTTTTTTTTCCTTCCACACAAAGAAACCTAAACGGTATTTGTGATATATAACTGTCTTTTTTTTTCTAATTTTTTCCGTTTCTTTTTTATTTTTTTGTTTCATCTTTATGAATAAAAACGCACAGAATACATTATTGATAAACAATAAGATATTGATCATCGATACAATATTGATAAACAATATATAATATTCCATTAGAGGTTCAAAGTCAATGTAATTTGAAGTTTTCATAAATAAATACATCGCCGCATCGTTGGGTGGCTAGAAAATGAAAATAAAATGGTACGCTAAAAATATTCAATAAGCAAAATGCACATCTAAAGGCAAATGGTAAAGCACGGCCTATGTAACCTAAATTCACTTAATTTGCATATGTATAATATGCTGTCCGGCATATCATGTGATATATATACAATGCTAATGGAAATGTGCCATATATAGGTAATTGAGTAGTTGTTTTCTATACATGCATTTCTATATACATACATGCATACATACATACATATACATACATACATACATACATACATATATACATATATACATACATACATACATACACACATACAGACGGACAGACATTCATAATTACAAATATATGTATGTATGTATATATATGTGTGTGTGTATGTGTGTGAGTTTGTATATACACATACAGTTAAATGATATTAGCCCCTTTT
>NC_043008.1:16487859-16490359 GCF_006345805.1 Octopus sinensis
AGTGACTAACTCAGTGGGGGAATCGGAGGCTTGATTTCACAGTGTATACGCACATTTTAGGCAATAAAAATTATGTTTGTATTGGATGATGCTGGATAATGATTACGGCGTAGAAAACGTCGGCATCCCGAAATGTGCTTTCTATAGACACTCGACAACTTGGAGGAGAACCATTGTCATTACAGGATGCATTTCTAGGGCGTCTGCAGTAATTTCAAGTCTTTTGTTTATAATATAAAAACCTTGGAAATTTTGTGAATTACAGAGTAATATAGAGGTGCATCATGATCTACTACCTGAAGGTGAGACAAGACAGGAATCGCACATATTTGGTGTCACAGAATGACATAAGATCTTTCGCCTGAAATTTTAAAAGTATAAGTATTACGTCTGACAAACTTCACTTTGTCCTACTGTCCTACTTCCTCAATCAGCAGCACATCTTGAAAGCCTCTCACATCTAATACTTAGGATACATCAATTGAAACAACTGCATCCTAAAGAAGAAGGTTTTCAATTCAGTATCTCGAGGAAATATTTTCAGTCACCTGATGAAAACGAGAATGGTCTGAGATCGAACTATCACCAGCGGCATTAATCCACACTTTCAGGGATGATGTGTAACGGTTAAGCTTTCGTTGAGTAAAAATTACTTTCAATTCATTTCATTTTATCTTCCAATAACTACTCTTCTATATTACACTGCTTCCAGATATATTTATTGAATTTAAATTATAGTGCAGATTGTTAAAAGGAAATAAGAGCATATTGAGTTAGGCATATTGTTAGATGTAGACCAGATAAAGCGCTCTTCATGAATCGTGTACATAATGTATTTTAAATTTCGATGGAATCCATTGTAAATATCCTTCAAATGTAGGGAGACTTAAAATGTTCATTTTAACTTTCAGCTAAATTTAGACATCCATTGTGTTCAAAAGCTAAATGAACTGTGATTTGTAGCCGTATTTCACGTCGTTTCGGTGCTGATTTAGAGTAATTCTTCATTACAAAGCGCTTCTTCACACTTTTCTGTTATAAATAGCCCACCGAGGCTATTTTAAATATTGAAGGGACGTCATTAAAATGGAGTATTATGTCTTGCTGTTAGTAATATCACGTAAATTGAGTCTTTAATAAATTAAAATTCAAATAAATCAACTCATACATGATACAACAATTAAAATTGCTTCTTCTCGTTTCATTGCTTAGAAAAAAAAAACAGAATCGTCCATGGCCCTTTATCGTTCATGGTTTCCTAGACTTGTAAGAAAAGAAGAATAAAACTAATATCAAATAAGTGACGCAAACCGAAGTCTTTCCAGTACAGCATATACCTACAAATGTACGCAAAGAACAGAGTTGATGTTTAACTATGCGACGATTTATAGTCTCTCATCCAAGAACTCAAAATTAAAAGAGACGCAATTAATATCACGAAGTATTGTGTCTTATATTCTAGCAAATCTTCCAACCCTACACTTTGCAATTGTACCCTATTTTGCGAACTTGAAAGGATGAAATTTGATCTGAATAGTATTTGAAATAAGAGAATAAGGACTGAAAAAATACTGAAATGCAGTTTATCCTAAATGTAAACAACTCAGCCAATTCGCCGTATATGCGACGAAATGACAGACATGCCTAAGCGTAAAGGTTGTTTATGATAGGGAATTTACGTTGAGGATGTACAATGCGTTACCTCTCGGTGACATTCGGGAAATATAAAGTAATATCTAAAGTGAAGATTAGAAAAATGGTTCATGAATTACACTTGTTTTAAATTTTACTTGTCTATTATACGTTTGCTACTTTCATAGAATCAAAGCAAACAGCTAAAGCGATAGTAACATTTTCAATACATATTAATATATGGAGTTTGTCATTTCGATATCATAGTGGTTAAATATTACATAAAATGCATGTTTAATGGTAGATCTGAGCGAGATAGGAAATTGAATCTCGTTCAATAAACAAAACACACACAAACAAAATAATTTAGATACTGTATAGATTCTCCAGTTTGTGTAGTACTCAAACCTAAATAAAAATGAGAAAAACATGCATTTAACTATACTAATAATGATAACGATAAAAATTAGTAACAAAAGAACAACATTTACAATAATATATTTCTTTACTACCTACAAGGGGCAAAACATAGGGGGGACAAACAAGGACAGACAAAGGAATTAAGTCGATTACATCGACTCCAGCGCGAAACTGGTACTTTATTTATCGCCCCCGAAAGGATGAAAGGCAAAGTAAACCTCGGCGGAATTTGAACTCAGAATGTAACGACAGACGAAATACCTATTTCTTTACTACCCACAAGGGGGTAAACACAGAGGAGACAAACATGGACAGACAAAATGATTATGTCGATTACATCGACGGCAGTGCGAAACTGGTACTTTATTTATCGACCCCGGAAGGATGAAAGGCAAAGTAAACCTCGGCGGAATTTGAACTCAGAACGTAGGGGCAGACGAAATACCGC
>NC_043008.1:16495359-16500359 GCF_006345805.1 Octopus sinensis
ATAATATTACATATATAATATATATACACACATACATACATACACATACATACACATACATACACATACATACACACACATACATACACATACATACACACACACGCACTCACACAAGACACACACAAACACACACAAACACACACACTCGCACACACACGCACACGCATCCAAATACATTGTAGAAACATGGGATGGAAGTGGTGGGATTTAAAGATACACTACATATTGTCTCAAATAATCTGCATTAAATATCGGCAAGCCTGCTAGAAACTATAGTCTTGTTTTACGGTTCAATGATTCTTTCATTATGCAAATATGTGTATATTATGCACAGGTTACAGAAAACATAAAACTCATCCGTTAGTGACTTTAGGAAGATCCATCTTTCAAAGAATTGGACAAATATTTTTGAATTCATTTGCTTGGTGAAAGGAGAGATGCCGTTCACTTATAATTTGTCGTCCCTCCACTGTCGGTTTTGCTGTTGTCATTAATGTACATATTTTTAAGTCAACGTCTTCCGAAGAGATACACGTATGGTGGAAATTCCAGAGAGCCTATTTCCTTGAAAGTAAGACCTGGGGTCCTAATTAGCGCTGTTCAATGGCATTAAACACAAAAATGGTGACGAGTGAAAGATTAGGTGTGAGATAAGAATCTCTAGCTGGATGAGACATGAGGCCTTCCATCTTCGAGTTGCAGAGTTCATTAAAGCAGTGCTAAAAATGGTCGGAACATGAAGAAGAAATACGAGTCTCAGGCTTGTGGATGAGGGTGTGTGAGTAGAAAAATAAATCGATCCGGCGATGTTTTACTGAGCTGAGTAGCGTTTGAGTTCCTGCTCTTCAAATAGACGACATTGAGTTACTCATTTTTGCAGTATATTTTAGAAGTCTCTATTCACATAAAAAAAGGTTTGAGGATTGTTGTTTCGGTTGAGAAGGATTAATTCGTAGTTTGATAATGCTAAGGAGAAATTATAGGTTGTGCTGGATGTAGTGATGTGTTATTCATCGGTGTGTTGAAAAGGATGGGTGAACAAAATCGAATCCTGTTACATACTGATTGACGGAATTGTTGTCTCAGAACTTCCTGTACACAGCATGAATTTCTGATAGTACATTTTCAAGTGCAAACAAGATTGAAAACTTGGACGATGCCCAGTTTGACAACATTGCTTCCAACAAATTCCTCTAAGGTAAGAGGATATTGGCGCCAGTGAAATGAGTGTAGGTTACTAATGGATCAAGTGTGACGGAATTAGTATGGATGGTCAGTAAAGATAGTGAGAGATCGAAGACTTTTACGATTTGTAGGACTTTGTTCTTTATGGCTGTCTACAGTAATTCACATACATTAGGAATGCAATAATGCGGTATTTGGCAAGGTCAGAGAGTTTGACTTGTTTTTCGGATGGGACACAATGTTGAGTATATCTAAATATCGGGATAGATATTTGCACCTTGGGAGTAAATGTGCAAATATCTATCTTGATATATATCAGGACTAACTTTAGGGAAAAATATGTGAAAGCCTGGCAAGGAGCAGCTTCGAATATAATACTAGTGCATTTGATGTAATTAAATGTGTTCCCGCATTTTATGTGTGCACGGGTGCAATGAAGAAGGCGTGACTAAATGAGGTAGTGACAGAATTATGGGAGATTCACCGAGCATGCGTGATACAGAGTAGTATACAATGCAGACAACAAATGCACGTTTTTTTGTGCACCTTACCAACAAAATCTGCACGACGAGTAACTGGGCATATATTAGGGCCAATCAGAATAAATTTCCTTATTGATACACATATAAACACACAAGCACACATTTAACTCTCAGTGTAATATGATTTTAATGCATATGGGCAACTTCGTTAGAAGTATTAGCAAGCCATGCAATGAAATACTAGTATCATTTTATCATCTCAGTTTAATATGATAACACAACATATGTGTTAAGTGGTGCAGATGTTCGCCTCTTGTATTCTTCGCTTTCTATAACTCACATTATTTTAACTGCTGAAGGGAGGCAAGAAAAACATATCTGATATCCTTTTGCTCGTAAACCCCTCAGGAGAGATATTTTCAATTCGTTTTACAATGTAGCTCCGTAAAACAACCATCAATGCATATGTATATACATACAAGCATGTGTGTATACGTATATGTATATATATATATATATATATATATATATATATATATATATTATATATATAAACATGTGTGTGTGTGTATGTATATGTATATATATGTATATATATAACATGTGTGTGTGTCTATATGTATATAATATATATATATGTATATATGTATACGTAATCTCATGGTTTCTTTCTCAAACACACACATATATAGGGTTATGTAGAGAGAAAGGGGGAAGAGAAAGGCAGAGAGAGGGAAAGAGGGAAAGAGGTGGGGAGAGAAATTATAATGGTAATTTAAATCAAATACAAGAATATAAATTGATTGATGTAGGCAATATGAATATAATATATCACAGAAATGTTTATGTTTACGATGTTGTGGAATATAGATGTGTGTATATACATACATTAAAGTATACACGTCTCTTATCGAGATTTTAACTTCAAATATCTACTACCGAAAAGGAATAAATAGAGTTAAGCCTTAGATTAGTGGAGCGCATCGTTCGTTACGAGGCTGCGTAGGAACATATATCAAACCTTATAACTATGAAGGTATATACATATATATATATATATATATATATATATATATGTATATATATATGTATATATATAATGTATATATATATGTATATGTATATATATATACATATATATATATATATGAACATATATATATATAATTGTATATACATATATATATGTATATATATATACATATATATATATTATATTTATATATACATACGTACTTGTGTATATGTTTACATATGCATGTATAGTATATATACACACATACAGAGACACACACACACACACATAAGCACACGCACACACAAACACACAAATATTTACATACAGCAATTTACTATATTTGTAACTATTTAAGAGTTTATGTATATATATGGTATTTATATTAGATTTATGTTGACGTATATTTCATATTGAAATTTTATACTCAACACAGAAGTACTTACACACAAACGCAAACATGTAGTAAAACAGCCATCCATATCGGAGTGTATATATGAAACATAACTATAGAGACATCGAGAAACAGATTCACATAAATTGTGTAGATTTACATGAATACAAAGTTATATATCGACACTGATATAGACTATACATACGCATATAATGTGTGTTTGTATGTATATTTGTATGCATGTATGTATTTATGTATGTGTGTGTGAGAGGTTTTGTATGTGCATATGTAGGCATGCGTGCTTGTGTGTATGTAAGAACATATGTAGCCGTGTATGTATGAGTGCTTGTCTATAAGTATGTTTGTATGTATATATCTATGTATGCATTATGCACGTCCGCATGTCTGAATGCATGTTTGTATGCGTGTAAGTATGTATGCGTATAAGTATGTATGTGTGTGTAGGTATCTTTGCATGTATGTATGTACACACGAATGTATGTATTCGTGTGTATTATATTATGTATGTATGTATGTAGGTGTCTTTTAGTATGTATATGCTTAAGCATGCATGCACGCAGTTATGTATGCATGTATGCGTGTATGTATGTATGTATGCTTGTATGTATGTACGTATTATGAACGTATGTATAGTGCTGTAACAAGCAGAATACAGTCATTTGAATAAATACACAACGAATGATCAAAAGAAGCGAAACAATTAATGTCATAACATTTATTTCATACAGGGAAGTATTCAGTCAAACATGAAGAATATTTCTAAGGTGATCCGTGACTATTCATATAGAATGATCAATTAATATTAACAACATTCGTTTTCTCCACGTGTATAAATACATACATACATACATACATACATACATACATACATACATACATATGCATACAGTATGCTCACTTAATCACTCATACACACGCATACAACCAAGTGTTTACTCTGTCTGTCTCACTTCCTGTATCTCTATGATTCTGTCTCCCACAAACGTGTGCACATGTGTGCGATATATATATATATATATATATATATATATATATAGAGATATATAGAGAGATAGAGATGAGAGAGAGAGTAGAGAGAGATGGTAGATGATAGATAGATAGATAGATGGATAGATAGATAGATAGACATATAGTTAGATAGATTAGATAGATAGATAGATATATAGTTAAATAGATAGATAGATAGATAGATAGATAGATAGATAGATAGATAGATAGATAGATAGATAGATAGATAGATAGATAGATAGATAGATAGATAGATAGACAGACAGGTAGGTGGATAGCAAGACGAATAGCTACTGACATGTATTTTGAAACTATGATTCCGTAAGCCGTAGAAATGTAGTGAAATGTAACATATTTAAAAAATTGCTGAATGCAGCATTTTTTAAAATTATGAACTTATACGTATTAGAAGAAAGAAAACAAAATATATATTACAATGCATTTATTGGAAGACAAATGGAGAGCTGCACACAATTAATCGACTTGTAGAAACTACAGATAATTTCAATTATGTCTTTTACGGACAAAATAAAGCATGAATATTTATTGAGAAGATCTAGGGGAATGAGAACGTCTGTGATTTTACTCGTGAAAGCCTTGGAACATATTTTACTTGGATCGGTTCTGAGGTCTTGAAAATCATCGATATCTTATTTTTGTGAGTTCATTGACATTTTGTCCCTTTTACAGGAGTATTTTGGCGATCGTTTATAATAAAATTTCTTCCCTTGTCACTTTTACTTATATTTGCCATATGTTGTTACTCGTTCTATTCCTGCATACTAAAAATGGAGGAAATTTTCGGTGACGTGAATGAAGGAAATCGTAAACAGTGAACTGGCTTTATTACAGTTATTTCTCTGCGGCCATGCTCTTGCACCACCTTGAAAGG
>NC_043008.1:16505359-16507859 GCF_006345805.1 Octopus sinensis
CAGTTAAATCCATATAGAAATGAATCAACATAGCAAAAAATGATATTCTTTTTCGATTTGATTCTAATGGAAATTTCTGTAAAAGTAAGCTTTTTGTATCAAATCAAAACAGCTACGTACATGATATAAACAGCTGTTTGTGCAAAACACGTTGTTTATTTTCGATTTAATCATGTCAAATAAAGGAGACGAGCGCCCTCTTCAAATCGCATGATTTGAATATTTTTACGAGAGACACTTTGCTTATACTACTACTACTACTACTACTACTACTACTACCACGACCACTACCACTGCCACTGCCACTACTACTACTACTACTACTACTACTACTACTACTACTACTACACTACTACTACTACTAATACTACTACTACTACTACTAACTCAAATAAATTTTACGAAGTTATGCAAATGGTTTCAGTTTCAAGGATAGTATTTTAACTAGATTTATTCAATAAGCAGCAAAAAATCAAGTTTTTTGCCCACCATTTTGCCCAGCGTGCTAACGCTTCTGCCAGCTCTCCGCCTTTATCGACTTCCAAAATATAAAATGCAGGGTGGGCTTCTGTGACACTTTAACTGAGAACGTAAAGAGCTGGGAGAAATGACGCCGGTCATTTTGGTTTTACTTTCTGTTTCTCCCAGGTCACTGTCCTTACAATTCTCATAATAATCCATTCTACTATAATTAGGAAGCCTGAAATTTTCTCGTAGCCATGTTAGTCGATTACATCACTAACAGTATTTAGCTGCTACTTATGTTATCAACCCAGAAATGATGAAACGTAAAGTCGACCTCGGCGGAATTTGAACTTAGAACTTAAAGAGCCGGAAGAAATGTCGCTGAACATCTTAGTTTTTTTTCGTTTTATTATCATTATTATTATTATTATTATTATTATTATTATTATTATTATTATTATTATTATTGTATCATATTTGACATTCCAACAGTTCTGCCAGCTCGCTGCCTTTACAGCTCTTATAATAATGAAAGTAACCATCGATAAGTAAGCGGGAAGTTACTTCTAAGCTGAAATTGCGAAGCATTTTCACTTCATGGATGAAAAACATCATTTTATTTACATCAGTTGATAACCTTCGGGAATGACTGATGAAACAATTTTCAGTTTTCTCTTCATGCAGAACGTAGAAACATTTCCATCTAATTGAATAAACTGGAAAATATCGCAGAGAATGTGTGATAAGCTCTAGTTCCACCGCTAAAGCGAAGCGACTCAATTCCCTGATGAAACCAACCCAATACATTTATGTAGCCATAGGGAAATGCATATAAGTTGTGTATATCGCTTTTACATATTACTGAAGTTAGAGAGAGTGTTTGTACACTTAAAAAGAATAAATGGAATCAGTCAAGCTGTTGAAAACAACATCTAAATTTGACACCATTCTTTAAGCTAAATGTCATAGAATATAAAAGTTGAATCGACTTTGATCAGACATAATAATATTAAAGATGGAACAGTATTTTAAATGATGAAAATTCACTATATAAATAACGTATTACTTTATATGGTAGTTTAAACGGCATGTTTTAGTGTTTTAATCAGCAACCATTCATAACCCAAGCTGTGTGTTTTTGATACACGGAAGATAAATGACAAGTTAGACCTCGAAGTGATCATTTATCTGCCTTGGAGGCAGATTGCGATAATAATAAGAGGGTTTAACTCATCTATATAATAATTGTTTTGAAGTTTTAGAAAAAGATATAGATATACATGTATATACATATGCATATACAAACATGCCTCTAAGCATTTTGCCCGTCCAGATTACTATTCCCGGCAGTTCGCCGCCTCAGTCCATATATATAATATTACTCTCTCACCCAATCAAATAATACTGACTTGAATAACAATAATGTTAATTCATTCTACTTAAGGTACAGGGTCTAAAATTTTGGAGAAGAGATATAGTCGACGACAGCCACTCCAGTGCTCGACTGGTATTTATTTTATCGACACAGCAGGAAAGACAATGTCAACCTCGGCCGAATTTGTATTCAAAACACAAAGACGGATAGACGGACGAAATGCCGCTAAGCTCCCACACATTCGATACAGAACGAAACACACACGCAAGAAACACGAATGCACCTAAATACACATAAACAAGCACCGACACGTATGTTTATATACATTCATTCATACATGTGTACATGATACAAACATAGATAGATGGACAGATAGATATGTTTCTTTATTACCCACACAGGGCTGCACACAGACGGGACAGATTACAAAGTAGAGCTTTTCTTTTGGGGGAGAAAAAAAAGTGGGGTAGGGTTTTCGATCGAAAGGGATCGTAAAAGGGAAAGAGAAAAAAGAAAAAAGAAAGTAAAAAAGAAAGAAAAACGATAAATAGTGATCGTAGATAGATCGATAGATTGATAGATAAATAGAGAGATATATAGATAGATATACAGATAAATAGATAGATAGATAGATATATACATACATACATACATACATAC
>NC_043008.1:16512859-16530359 GCF_006345805.1 Octopus sinensis
CCGCACCTATGATAGGTTTTTGCACTATAACTCTTGTATTAAGATGCCGAATCGCAGCCTAAGCTGATTACTATAAAGTCTTCCATAAATCATTTAAAGAAATAAATTACATACCCATAAGAATTGAAATATTGGAAGGAGCTTTTCTAATTATTTTATTGTTTAATCACGGATCGATTTGCTTTTGCATAGATAATACTTATATAATATTTGCATGTCCTCCGGGATTTCAATTCTCGTCGTATGTCTCCTGTCATCTACAGCTTGATAACTTAATCAAAAATATATATTTATCTGGTTTCTACATCGCTGACGCTGCAATTCAATGACATTTTGAAATTTCAAGTTCTGTTATTAATATATATATATTACAAATACTCAGCTAGTTGAGAGGTTTTCGTAAGACAAGGTTATATTTTCATCAAGTTTGTTTACGTGTGTCGCTGTTATATATGCCTAAAGAAAAACAAAATATGAATCCATCTACACTCATAATAATGATCAGTAAAGTTTGTGGAATATATTGCGAAAAATTACTGCACAACGAAGCACGGTTATAAGTAATTACTGTTTGAAGAATATTTCGGAAAAGAGTGCATTTATGTTTTAATATAATTAATGTAGTAAGGCAGCGAGCTGGCAGCATCTTTAGAAACTCCAAGCAAAATGCGAAAAGGCATTTCGTCCGTCTTTACGTTCTGAGTTCAAATTTCGCCTAGGTAGACTTTGTATTTCTTTTTTTGGTGGGGGGATAGAATACAGAGCAGCTGAACACTGGGGTCGATGTAATCGACTTAGCCTCCTCCTCCGACTTGCTGGCCTTGTGCCAAAGCGTGAAACCAATATAATTAATTCAATGATAACTCTTTTTCATCTATACTAAATACAACTATATGATGGTCAATCACAGGGGAGACTTTTTAAAAGATATCCAAAAGATTTTTAGATTTTACAGGTAAGAAAGCTTCATGAAATATATATTATATAAGGATACAGTAGCTTTACCTTTATATATTATTCTTGAACATTCATTTTTAGTGTTTCTAATTGGGTTTAGCTGTGTATACAAATATAATTAGCCTTGCTCAAAGATGCACAAAACAGAATTGTTCGTAAAATTCGTAAATAGAATGTATGTAATATGTAAGAAATTCGACATTACTCTCTGTCTTGCATTGCTGAAGATTATACTGTTATATACAGCAAGCAACAGATATTTCTACTTCTTGTTTCTTGTGTATGTAGAGGAATTCTCACTACTCAATAATTGCAGTAGAGGCCAGGAACCATTAAAATTTTAGCTAATGAAATCCAGGGCTCTATCGACAGTACAGATTGTGAATTTCTTTAATGAGTATACAGAAGAGGGAAATAAAATAATCTAAAAGGAGAATTGAAAACCTGCTCCGGAATCGGTTCACTGGCATCTTACCTTCACTTTTCTATGCTCGTGAGCATTTTGGAAAAAGAAGTATCAAAAATTCTTTATTGTCATTATTAATTGGGAACAGTTTTTTGTTTGGTTTCAGCTTTTGATAATCTTAACTGCGATAAATTTAGTATCAGCTTTTGAGCTTTTGATAATCTCAGCTTTTCAGCTTTTGAACTTTTGATAATTTTCGGCTTTTGATAATCTTAATTGCGATAAAATTGCTTTTTGGGGGTCTCATAGCAAATGACTTTAGTATGAAAAGTAGCTATAAAATACTTGCTGTTAAAAAATTTTCTACTTGATAATTTATTTGATCTCACATTCCTGTCTCTCTTATTTCGTCTCGAAAAGAATACTTTTCTAAGATGATGACAATATAAATTAATTGTTCAATGTAATGAAACACAATATGATCCTGTATTACAAAACCTTGAGTTCCAGGAATATTCTCTTGTTGCCATAGCGACATTTCATCAGAAGACACGACATTGTTGCATAATATAAAACAAAAAGAACAGTACCAACAAGATCAGCTGCAACAATAAGAGCATTAATACGAGCAAGGAATAACAACAACAACGACAACAACTACAGAAGCAGCAATAACAACAACAACAATAACAAAATGAACTGACGAATGCTAAAGCAACGAACATTGTAAGCTAATCAGAAAAAAAAAATACAAACAAATAGCGAGAGAAGATTAAATTTAAAATTGCGTAATAATAACTAAATGAGAGTCAACAGAACAATCCTTAAAACAAAAGAGAGATATAATACATATGCTCAAAGAAACACTCTCGGCATTTCATTTATATGCATACAATATTTGTTATGGCCACATAATATGTGGTGTTGGAGATGGCAGAAGGTTAGAGGACACAGCTAAGAAACCAGCAATAAAGGTGTTTTTCGTGACTCTAAAACGAGAGAAGATAATGAGAGAAAATTACTATAGAATGTGTTCGCGAAGTTTCTTTATAGTTAATAGATACAGGAAGCTATTACAGAATATGTGAAAGCGGTTCAAAGGGGAAAACTTACAGCAGGAGTGAAAACGGAGTTAGTTAAATCAGATTCGTTAAATATCTGTAGGAGAATGTGAGGGGAAAGAGCATTTGCAAAGATCAAGTACGGATTGTTAAGAATAAAAACCTGGCACAGGGAAACGACAAAGGAACATACAAGACAATAGGAAAAACACAGAACAGACACGGACACGTTCCATCCCTCATCAGATATCGACCAAATATCACCGCAATGGCGACACCTCGGATAATATTGTTAAATTTGATGGCGTCAGCTTCATAAACTGCTGGGGTGGGAATTAGCGAATATGGAAGACCAACATGAACAGAAAAATTTAGGCGTGTACCATAAAAGAATATATTAGGCTTCACCACCGGACGGTAAATAAAGTCGAGGTATGAGCAGAATGAAACAGAACTATTTATTAAGAGTAAGGCAACTTAAATATAATTTAAATGATATTCAGGATAAGTAACAATATTGAATAAATAAATATACTAACGGTTAGAGATAAATGTAAAGGGGAAAATAAAGCATTTTTATAATAAATACTATGAAATGTCAGAAATGTTAAATAGTTATTAATTTGTTAAGAGTTGGAAATTTTAGGAGTTGGAAATGTTAGGAGAAGGTCAATGTCAATAAGATTTTTTCGGGAATAGTAACTATAGAAGAAACTTAACGAAAATTGAGAGGATTCTGTGAAGAAAGAAATGATGTAAGAAAAGTGTGCGGGAGTAGTTCTTAATTATTTTTATTGGAGAAATATGGGAAGACTAAACACTTTAAAATCAAAATGTATGGAGCGATGAAAGTTAAAAGAAACTGGAATTTTTTTGCAAATATTAGATTACATTTGGCAAGCAATGAAATCATTCAAAGGATTATAAGAAGCTGTTCGTCCTGAACTTCTAAATTTTACAAGAGAAATACAAATCTAAATGTTTGGTAAAAACTAGTGATGCCACGCTAGTTGTGTAGTAAAATAACGTCAAATTCACCGCCAGTGACATCGCACAGTGTTTGACGAACGCTAATCATAGTTATAATTGTTTAGTCTTAAGTCGACTTTGATTCAGCAGATTTATAAACTGACACATTCTAGTCACGTGCACTCCACATGTTCATGGATATCCCAGCGTATATTTTCCGATATATTCATTTCTTCTTCAAGAAGATGGAATCCGATATGAGCACTAATTTTCTTTAATTTCCAAAAAGTCGAGCAATCTCATACACGCAGATT
Source organism: Octopus sinensis (assembly GCF_006345805.1). Classification (NCBI taxonomy): domain Eukaryota; kingdom Metazoa; phylum Mollusca; class Cephalopoda; order Octopoda; family Octopodidae; genus Octopus; species Octopus sinensis. The sequence goes on from NC_043008.1 coordinate 16,516,567, forward strand.
GCTCGATCGTAATTATATAGAACATTTTGCACCATATGTAATTAAAAGAAATGTATTTAAACGCTGATTTAACACTGATGTTTACTGAGTCTACTAATTTCAGAAAGTTCATACAATTTGTATTTTACTCTATCGCATGACAGATATCAAAAATGTGGAATTATGAAAAAACACGTCAATTCACAAATTTCCCTCTTATATCAAAAACGCATTCTACGTTTGAGGAAATGATGGTATTACTGCGTAAGTCCTATGATGACTAATCTATTGATAGATATTTGATGTATGTAAGTTTGGACACTTAATATGAGGTATGGAGTCAACCCGTGACCAAATAGATAGAAATTTATACGATCATAACAAGTGTCGGTTGTCTCTACTTCATGTAACCGAACCGATTTGAGGGTATAATTTATTCTATAAATACTATTTTACGTATATGAAATATATATCTCAAGTATATACATATACATGCATACATATATGTATGTATATATATATATATATATATATATATACTTTATTTAAATCAGCAGAAAATTCAACAAAACCTACTGGGGGGGGGGAGAAATGGAAAGCGGGAGAGAGAGGAAAAATTATTATACCATTTTCTTCACTTCTATTTTGAATATGTATATGTGATATTTCCTTTGATAATATGTAATAGCTTATATATTTTGCTATCAAGGCATATAAATAATAAATTCTGAAAACACTGATTAGCGCCAATATTATTATTGTTATCATCATTATTATTATTATTATTATTATTATAATTATTATTATTATTATTATTATTATTATTATTATTATTATTATTAAGGGTGGTAGTACATTAGCAGGATCATTAAAGCATTGGCCAAAAGTCCTTTTGGTATTTAGCCCTAATTTTTACACTCTGTTGTTCAAATGCCATTCAAGTCTACTGGGATGGAAAAATAATGTTGCCGACAAGTACTTAGGCTCTTTGTCTCAATAACTCCCGCCATAAATGGTGTGGCCTTGCGCCTAATATTTTAATAATTACTAACGTTCTTATGAGTATCATTATCATTCTCATTACAAGTAGTGTATTTGCAGGAACGGTAGATTTACGCAGAAATCCCTTTATATTATATGCAGAATTACAATTTCTGTCACCTTTTCCTTTTGGGATAGATAAAATGAATATCTATTGAGTATTAACTAGCTATAATTGTCAATATATTTTCTCATCGTATGCGAAGACTTGTGCCTATATTAGAAAATTATTACTGCTGATACTATTGTCGAAAATTACCATAGTGTGCAACGCTGCATATTAACAGGAACATTTCAGAACCTGCAACATAATTACACCATTTTATTCCATGAATTTAATTATTATTTAATCGACGTGGTATTTGTAAACCTTCATCTGAGATTTGATTATGCATGCGTTTGGCATGAACTGGAGTTATTTACTTGTTTCACAACCTTGTTAAGAATGTGTGAATTTGGTCTATTTTGCATATCAACGTTATACTGCTGTGTAGCAGACATGGCTGTGTGGTAAGAAGTTTGATTTCAAACCACATGGCTTTTAAATTCAGTCAAACTGCGTTAGTACCGTGGGTAAGTATCTTGTAGTGGAGTTCCGAGACTGTCAAGGCTTTTGAGTAGATTTGTGGATTTTGATAGACGGAAACTGAAATGTGTGTGTCCAGTATGAGTATGTGCGCGTGTGTGTGTGTGTGTTGTGTGTGTGTGTGTGTGTGTGTGTGTGTGTGTGTTGTGTGTGTGTGTGTGTGTTTGCAACTTTGTATTTGTGCCTGTGCATCTTTCCGTTTGTGTCTCTCTTCTTAGCGTTTGTCAGCTGGTTTAGGTTTGTTAAAGCCCCTATAAATCAAAACTATCAATACAGAGGACCGATAGGATAAGTATTAAGCTTTTGCATTCGACTAAATTCCTTTCACAGCGGCGCTCCAGCATGACCACAATCCAATGAGTGAAAGAAGTAAAATATATAAAAAAAATATATAAAATATATAAATATATAAAAAAAAAGATAATGGTGAAATATAATGTAAATTAAACAATACTGGATATTAAGCGTAAAGTGTAGGATCCGGTACCACATATTTAACCATCATAACTCACTCTTCGACTTCAAAACCATCTTTAATCAGTATTATCTTCCATCTTTAAGAATTATTCTAATTAATATATGTAACATTTTAAATAAATTCGAGGATTTGTGATAAGCTCCTCAAAAATGAGAGATAAGATGGCTGACCTTTTCGAAATACAAGAGCAGTAAATTACTAACCGCTCGTCCTTCATGGAAGATTTTAAGGTTTGATATCGTTTTGCATAGGTCCATGGATCAAAAAATAAAATATTCTGAAATATCTAGTCGACTATGCATTCTCCACACCATCTGTGTCTATATCTTTTGTCTATAACGGATGTAGTTTATTTTACAGAATAAATCAAATTTAAGGTATGTTAGCAGCTGTTAAAAAAATTTGCCTCTTCTTGTCTAAATTTATCTATCTATCTATCTACCTCTCTCTCTCTCTCTCTCTCCCTTATATATATATATATATATAATATATATATATATACTTTATTTAAATCAGCAGAAAATTGAACAAAACCTACTGGGGGGGGGAGAAATGGAAAGCGGGAGAGAGAGGAAAAATTATTATACCATTTTCTTCACTTCTATTTTGAATATGTATATGTGATATTTCCTTTGATAATATGTAATAGCTTATATATTTTGCTATCAAGGCATATAAATAATAAATTCTGAAAACACTGATTAGCGCCAATATTATTATTGTTATCATCATTATTATTATTATTATTATTATTATTATTATTATTATATTATTATTATTATTATTATTATTATTATTATTAAGGGTGGTAGTACATTAGCAGGATCATTAAAGCATTGGCCAAAAGTCCTTTTGGTATTTAGCCCTAATTTTTACACTCTGTTGTTCAAATGCCATTCAAGTCTACTGGGATGGAAAAATAATGTTGCCGACAAGTACTTAGGCTCTTTGTCTCAATAACTCCCGCCATAAATGGTGTGGCCTTGCGCCTAATATTTTAATAATTACTAACGTTCTTATGAGTATCATTATCATTCTCATTACAAGTAGTGTATTTGCAGGAACGGTAGATTTACGCAGAAATCCCTTTATATTATATGCAGAATTACAATTTCTGTCACCTTTTCCTTTTGGGATAGATAAAATGAATATCTATTGAGTATTAACTAGCTATAATTGTCAATATATTTTCTCATCGTATGCGAAGACTTGTGCCTATATTAGAAAATTATTACTGCTGATACTATTGTCGAAAATTACCATAGTGTGCAACGCTGCATATTAACAGGAACATTTCAGAACCTGCAACATAATTACACCATTTTATTCCATGAATTTAATTATTATTTAATCGACGTGGTATTTGTAAACCTTCATCTGAGATTTGATTATGCATGCGTTTGGCATGAACTGGAGTTATTTACTTGTTTCACAACCTTGTTAAGAATGTGTGAATTTGGTCTATTTTGCATATCAACGTTATACTGCTGTGTAGCAGACATGGCTGTGTGGTAAGAAGTTTGATTTCAAACCACATGGCTTTTAAATTCAGTCAAACTGCGTTAGTACCGTGGGTAAGTATCTTGTAGTGGAGTTCCGAGACTGTCAAAGGCTTTTGAGTAGATTTGTGGATTTTGATAGACGGAAACTGAAATGTGTGTGTCCAGTATGAGTATGTGCGCGTGTGTGTGTGTGTATGTGTGTGTGTGTGTGTGTGTGTGTGTGTGTGTGTGTGTGTGTGTGTGTGTGTGTTTGCAACTTTGTATTTGTGCCTGTGCATCTTTCCGTTTGTGTCTCTCTTCTTAGCGTTTGTCAGCTGGTTTAGGTTTGTTAAAGCCCCTATAAATCAAAACTATCAATACAGAGGACCGATAGGATAAGTATTAAGCTTTTGCATTCGACTAAATTCCTTTCACAGCGGCGCTCCAGCATGACCACAATCCAATGAGTGAAAGAAGTAAAATATATAAAAAAATATATAAAATATATAAATATATAAAAAAAAAGATAATGGTGAAATATAATGTAAATTAAACAATACTGGATATTAAGCGTAAAGTGTAGGATCCGGTACCACATATTTAACCATCATAACTCACTCTTCGACTTCAAAACCATCTTTAATCAGTATTATCTTCCATCTTTAAGAATTATTCTAATTAATATATGTAACATTTTAAATAAATTCGAGGATTTGTGATAAGCTCCTCAAAAATGAGAGATAAGATGGCTGACCTTTTCGAAATACAAAGAGCAGTAAATTACTAACCGCTCGTCCTTCATGGAAGATTTTAAGGTTTGATATCGTTTTGCATAGGTCCATGGATCAAAAAATAAAATATTCTGAAATATCTAGTCGACTATGCATTCTCCACACCATCTGTGTCTATATCTTTTGTCTATAACGGATGTAGTTTATTTTACAGAATAAATCAAATTTAAGGTATGTTAGCAGCTGTTAAAAAAATTTGCCTCTTCTTGTCTAAATTTATCTATCTATCTATCTACCTCTCTCTCTCTCTCTCTCTCCCTTATATATATATATATATATATATATATATATATATATAAGCATGTATTTGTTTGTCCATGCTTGTGTGCATGTATATGTATACACACACACACACATAGCAGTATGGCAAGTAAACATAGATGAGATAACAATGAAGACAAATGCACAATTGAATTGCCAAAATGAAGTCAAAACAATAAAAAAAGATTGCAACCTCATCGTCTGAGACAGATAATATATGTCACACAATCTACTTAATGGAATACTTACGTATTAGCACAAACAACGAAGCCGCAAAACAAATGTAAGCTCGTATATATATATATATATATATAATTTCAACAATTGAGGGTAAAATTAATTAATTAATCAATTTCACCAAGTATTCAGTATGCAAAGGGACCATTTAAGGCGAATTCAAATTATTACATTATATAAAAGGGCTTAGTAAAATAAATTACTTTGCCGCATACTGAACTCATTAGAAATAGCAGCTAAAAAAACTTTTTAAAACTTTTTTAAGGGAGTTCTGAGCTGATGATAGAAATGTCGAGTTTGACTTGAAACGTACGTTCTCAAATAACCTTTGCATTTGATTTTTTAATGTCTCTACCCCCATACTTTCGTGAGTTGAATTGAGCAAACACTATATGAGAGAGGTTTTCTTTAAGTATTAGAAATAGTTTTAAAAAAGTTTTAAAAAGTTTTTTTAGCTGCTATTTCTAATGAGTTCAGTATGCGGCAAAGTAATTTATTTTACTAAGCCCTTTTATATAATATATATATATATATATATATAATATATATATATATATATATATATATATATATATATATTATATATATATATATATATTTGTGTGTGTGTGTGTGTATGAGAGTGTGTGTATCTAGCTATCTGGCTATATCTACATCTATGTAGATGTAGATATAGCTAGGTAGCTAGATACACACACACATGCACTCAGATATAAATATATATACGTGCTTTTTGTGCTTTCTTGTTTGGATTAACTATATATATATATATATATATATATATATGTTTTTATAGTGATTGTGATTATGTGTGTGTGTGTGTATTTGTCCAAATATACACAGATTCTGTTTTGTTCCTGAATTCTGTCTAGAAATATATTAATGTCTGTATACAGGTATATTTTGGCAAAATGTATTGATAATATTTTTAGAATTGGAGAGACAGTGTCACACAACGCATGTTATTGTTAATTCTGCAGCATTTGGAAATGGTTTTAAACAGCTACAATAATTATTTTAATTTGTTGAAATAATTTTCGACTACCATGGGAAATGAATGCTGTAATTCCAGATTGTTCTATATAATTTGTTCAACAACTTCTATATAAAAAAATAAAAAGACTTTTGCCAAGGATGTTTTATGTAAACGTTTCGAAAAGCATAATTGTTTTCTCATATAATTCTTCTATTAGCTTCTGTTTACCGACTCAATCTACAGATTCATTTTAATATTTGAAGACGCCTCTATTATATTTTTATTCAGAATTTGTAGCTTTTTGGGGTAATTTCTCACTAACGTGTTTCTTCAAAAATGGCGGTAAAATTTGTTTCACTGCCACCTATTTGTTAAATATTTCTATTTAAGACACAAGGCATTGAAAATGTTTTTGGGGAAGGAGACTAGTCGATTATATCGACCGCAGTGCGTAACTGGTAATTTATCTCACCGACCCCGAAAGAATGAAAGGCTAAGTCGACCTCGGCGGAATTGGAACTCAGAACGCAGCGGCAGACGAAATATATATTTCTTTAATACCCACAAGGGGCTAAACACAGAGAGGACAAACAAGGACAGACAAACAGATTAAGCCGATTTTATCGACCTCAGTGCGTAACTGGTACTTATTTAATTGACCCCGAAAGGATGAAAGGCAAAGTCGACCTCGGCGGAATTTGAGTTCAGAACGTAACGACAGACGAAATACGGCTACGCATTTCGCCCGGCATGCTTACCATTCTGCCAGCTCGCCGCCTTTATTATTATGAAACTAGAATACAAGACCTATCCTCAGTGTTTTGTTTTCTACATGATGCTGCTAGAAAACAAAAGTTTAAATCCATTTTCGATAACTAAACTTCCTTCGTGAATCCGTTGTATACTTTCTTCCCACAACCTCGAAATTTCTTTACTTTCGGTGAACAATAATCCTAATGCATGTTTAAATCTTTCTTCTTACTTATATGGATGTATCTATAAATACATCTATTCATGTTTGTTGGATTGAGTACATTTTTGATGATCCTATCAACAAACAATCAGTACAATATATATACATGTGTTTGTATATGCACGCGTCGTTGTGTACTAAGAAAAAGAGAGAGAGAGAGAGAGAGAGAGAGAGAGAGAGAGAGATACATAGATATAATATATTTATATTAATATATCATACAATCAACCGTCATCTTCTCTTTGTATCTCTCATCCCATAAATGGTCCTCGAACTGTGAAACACAGGAACCATCTTAGGCACAGCAGGGAAGTTGCGCACGTGGAATACTAGATCTGTTGTCGCTGTGTTACTACTAGTACATCTAGTCTCAACTGACCAATGGGTAGGTAGGCTATGTTTCCTCTATAATACAGTAGCCGATACTTCTTTCACTCTGCTTACGAATGTCTGAAATAATTGACGTGAATTTTCATGTTCACACGATAAATACCAGTCCACCTCTATGTGGTGAGTGCTATTGTCGTTTGTTTGCTCACTCACTCATATATGTATGTATGTATGTATGTATGTATGTATGTATGTATGTATGTATGTATGTATGTATGTATGTATGTATGTATGTATGTATGTATGTATGTATGTATGTATGTATGTATGTATGCATGTACGTATGTATGTATGTATGTGTACATACAATCTTTTCAGTTGTTCTTTTACGTGTTTTAGTCATTTGACTGCAGTCATGATGGACCACCGCCTTTAGTCGAACAAATCGATCCTAGGACTTATTCTTTGTTAGCACTTATCCTATTGGTCTATTTTGCCGATCAACTAAGTCAGAGGAACGTAAACACCAACATCGGTTGTCAAGTGAGGGGGTGGTGGAACACAGACACACAAATATATACATATGCATATATATATATATATATATATATTATATATAATATATATATATATATATATACAGACAGAGAGACAGGGAAAAGTGGAGGATTAGGAGTGAATAAAAATAAGTTTTGAGAAATAATATACGATATGCAAACATGTATAAACCTAAGTGTAAGAAACACACACACAATTCGAGGCTGAATTTTCTTTGGTCTGGTGCATAGAGATTTAGGTAGCGGTTACGTCACCTGATAGTAGGCAATGTAAAACTTCCAAAATGTCAGAAGGTTCGTCCTGAATTAGATATACCCCACTCTTACGTTAAGTATTGTGTGCTTTCTCATATAACTCAAAACATGGTAATGTTAAAAATAAACCAGTAACGGCAACAACAACAATATAGAAGAGTGTCGATTGAATGAGAAACACATACACGAAAGTAGTAGAAGTGTGTGTATAGAAATCCTGGAACTAACTTCGACCAACGCAAGTTGGTAAAATTCAAGCTGATTCGCGTAAAATTAAGGTCAAAATTTTATTGATCGTATTCCATGGTTTACTGTGACGGAACAAAGAAATGGTATCAAATCACTCGACTGGGACGGATGTAAAGACGCAAACCCATAAACAGAGCGGGCGGAACCTGTGGCTTGTTTAGTCAGGGAATACGCAATGGAATGCGATTAGCGAATGAATAGCGTAAATTGTAAATTATGGCAACAAGATTTCATACAGCAAATATTTTCCGCAATGGGGTGAAATATCATAACGTGTGTATATTTATGTATACGTGTATCGGTGGATGTATGTATGTATGTATGTAGTATGTATGTATGTATGAGGTGAAATACCATGCCATGTGTATATTTATGTATACGTGAATCTGTGCATATATGTATGAATGTATGTGCGTGTGTGTATATATGTATGTATATATATATATATATAATATATATATGTATGTACGTATGTATGTGCGTGTGTGTATGTGTGTATGTATATATGTATGTATGTATATATGTATGTATGTATGTATGAATGTATGTATGCATGTACGTGAGTGTATGTCTGTCTGTCTGTCTGTATGTATGTATTTATGTATGTGCGTGTGTGTCTGTATGTATGTATCTGTTTACCTATCGATATCTATAAACACATGTGCACATCGCTATCTATACACCTGACTCTCTAAATATTCATACATTCTTTTCTACTTTAGGCACAACGCCCGCAGTATTATTTTTGACTGCGGCCATGGTGAAGCACGGCCTTCAGGCGAACAAATCGACCCCAGGACTTATTCCTTTGTAAAATCATGATATAATTTATCGCTAGCTAACCTGGACGTAAACACATACACCAATATCCGTTCTCAAGGGATAGTCTAGGGACCAACACAGACACAAAAACATATGCATACACACACACACACACATATACACACATATTTATAAATATGTCGGGCTTCTTTCAGTTTCCGTCATCCGAATAGCCTCATAAGGCTTTGGTCGGCTCGAGGCTATAGTAGAAGAAGAAACTTGCCCAAGTTGCCACGCAGTAGGACTGAACCCGGAGCCATGTGGTTGGTAAGCAAGCTATTTAAACACAGCCACTCTTGTGCCTATGTACATACATACAGACAAACATATATATATATAATATATATATATATATATATATATATATTATATATATATATACAGACAGAGAGACAGGGAAAAGTGGAGGATTAGGAGTGAATAAAAATAAGTTTTGAGAAATAATATACGATATGCAAACATGTATAAACCTAAGTGTAAGAAACACACACACAATTCGAGGCTGAATTTTCTTTGGTCTGGTGCATAGAGATTTAGGTAGCGGTTACGTCACCTGATAGTAGGCAATGTAAAACTTCCAAAATGTCAGAAGGTTTCGTCCTGAATTAGATATACCCCACTCTTACGTTAAGTATTGTGTGCTTTCTCATATAACTCAAAACATGGTAATGTTAAAAATAAACCAGTAACGGCAACAACAACAATATAGAAGAGTGTCGATTGAATGAGAAACACATACACGAAAGTAGTAGAAGTGTGTGTATAGAAATCCTGGAACTAACTTCGACCAACGCAAGTTGGTAAAATTCAAGCTGATTCGCGTAAAATTAAGGTCAAAATTTTATTGATCGTATTCCATGGTTTACTGTGACGGAACAAAGAAATGGTATCAAATCACTCGACTGGGACGGATGTAAAGACGCAAACCCATAAACAGAGCGGGCGGAACCTGTGGCTTGTTTAGTCAGGGAATACGCAATGGAATGCGATTAGCGAATGAATAGCGTAAATTGTAAATTATGGCAACAAGATTTCATACAGCAAATATTTTCCGCAATGGGGTGAAATATCATAACGTGTGTATATTTATGTATACGTGTATCGGTGGATGTATGTATGTATGTATGTATGTATGTATGTATGTATGAGGTGAAATACCATGCCATGTGTATATTTATGTATACGTGAATCTGTGCATATATGTATGAATGTATGTGCGTGTGTGTATATATGTATGTATATATATATATATATATATATATATGTATGTACGTATGTATGTGCGTGTGTGTATGTGTGTATGTATATATGTATGTATGTATATATGTATGTATGTATGTATGAATGTATGTATGCATGTACGTGAGTGTATGTCTGTCTGTCTGTCTGTATGTATGTATTTATGTATGTGCGTGTGTGTCTGTATGTATGTATCTGTTTACCTATCGATATCTATAAACACATGTGCACATCGCTATCTATACACCTGACTCTCTAAATATTCATACATTCTTTTCTACTTTAGGCACAACGCCCGCAGTATTATTTTTGACTGCGGCCATGGTGAAGCACGGCCTTCAGGCGAACAAATCGACCCCAGGACTTATTCCTTTGTAAAATCATGATATAATTTATCGCTAGCTAACCTGGACGTAAACACATACACCAATATCCGTTCTCAAGGGATAGTCTAGGGACCAACACAGACACAAAAACATATGCATACACACACACACACACATATACACACATATTTATAAATATGTCGGGCTTCTTTCAGTTTCCGTCATCCGAATAGCCTCATAAGGCTTTGGTCGGCTCGAGGCTATAGTAGAAGAAACTTGCCCAAGTTGCCACGCAGTAGGACTGAACCCGGAGCCATGTGGTTGGTAAGCAAGCTATTTAAACACAGCCACTCTTGTGCCTATGTACATACATACAGACAAACATATATATATATATATATATATATATATATATACATGTATGTATGTCTTTACAGGGGATATATTCCACCTATAGATGTACGTATTTATATTCTGTTAATCATTTTCGTTACTGAAAACGCCTGAAGTAACGCATTTGGGTTTTGACATTTGTAGACCACATGATGTATTCAACTGAAGACATTTGACATTCACCTTGACCATTCATTTCCGTTAGTCTGCAAATTGGTGTCATTGGTGGAATGAAGTTAGTTCTTGTACCACGTTTAAAAAAAAAACATAATTTCTCTATTGATATAGAAAACAAACAAATATAATTTGTCACTTGTTCCAGGAGAGAATAAATTCCACTGTAGATCAGATAGTTAAAACTAATAACACACTGGCTTGAAGCTCTTCCGTATTGTAGCTAGGTCTCATTCAATTAATGCCCTACATTGTTAGGTACGGTATCATATGTACTCATGGTGATATAATACTGGAAACGTCACGCAAAAGCAAATAATTGAATAATCTCAGCTCGAATATTTGTTTTCACTGGCCTGTGCGTTTACAAACGAGCAATATATTTTACAGCTAAATGATTAGGTCTTTCGTTGCTTAATATCTTACTTATAAGACTAGCAACCTAGGTATTGATAACAACTTCTGATACTTCTTTTGTAACATCGTCTAATTCTCTATTGCAGAGAAATCGCATTGAGTTACTGTTACTATCGTTCCTGATACTAAAGTTAGCAGGTAAATTTCTTTAAAAATATTCTAGCATCGTATCAAAAATGAGAAATCGTTAGAAAACACAAAAATATTTTTTAAAAAATTAAGGTACTGAATTTTATTCCGTAAACATCATATATTTTATGGATAATTTTCATCAAAAAAATCGTTTGTTAGCGTGCACTTTCATTTACATTCATGTTTAAATGTATGAATATTTGCCGGATTTGGGTGATAATGTGCTGATTTTGTTCACAATTGGTTGTTTGCATTGGACATTTAAACAGACGTGTAAAAATGGTCACCTTACTGCTGTTCTATGAATAGAAATGTAACATATTTCCGATAGCACGCATCTTCACAGCAAAGGATAATAATTTAGGAGAAGAATTCCCGGGAAGAACGATATAGTTACTTTAATAGGAATAGGTTTTATTTTCTAAGCATGGTCAAGTTTCTCGTCATTAACATCACACTTGTACCGCTAATTTTATGGATGTCTCTAAATTTATGAGCCAATTCCAGCAAATGCCAACATCGGTAAAACAGAAAGTGTCACTAAACTTAATTTATATTCAACTGCAATTCACATACATGATGTATGCGAATGATAAGTCTTCTATATCGAATTAAACGCTGATAAAGATGTGCAGTTGTGTGCTTTGTATTTATTGTGTATTTGAGCAGTATCAAACGATACATCTAGTCATAATTATCAGGTTTATGTGTAGATTTTCGTTATGAAAACAGATCGTGTTCAAATTCTTAATGGCTTTGTTGAAGGAATGATTGTTGTGTCATTATTCTTCGTTGATCTGCCGAGACAAGAAATACTTTTCTAATCCATAACCTTGGAGACCCATAAGTGAATGGCTACAGGAGAAGAATAATGAAAGGACGAATTCCAGAGGCTTGGAATTATGGAAAGTAGGATTGTTCAGTGTTGATTTTGGATGTGAAGTATGGTCAAATTATTGATTATATTGCCTGCATAAATTAGATAAGAACAATGAAGAACTTTTAGTACATGGCCCATTAAAACCACTATTTAGTGCTTCAAAATTATAAAATGAATCCATTCCGATTTAACCGTTATCAACACTTTACTGGAATACAACTTCAAAATGCCGGCTTCTCAGTGGTAGGCCTTCTTTTACATTCTGGTGAATTGCAGATTGGATGAGGTACTTCCATGGTTGGGTGATTAGCTCAAGCTCGTGCACCTATAAGATCGATACCCCCATTTTATTTTTCTTCTGAGACTGTGACAGTGTAAGGCAAAATGATTTATACTATTTCCACCTTTACTTTTCACATTGCCTACTATCAGGTGACGTAACTGCTACCTAAAAATCCGTCAAGATATAATGACAGGGAATGTATAATTGGAAATGGTATGAGATCAACTAGTACAAGTAAGAAGAGGCGATTGTAAAACTAAGAAAAACTAAATTGTGGAAATATCGCGTGTGAAGGCTTTACGTGGTAGAGCAATGCGGAACAGATTCATGAGTATACGACAAAATACTCCTCAAAGATTAGATCATGGCTGCAATAAAACACTAAAGAGACGGAAACATGATCGGAACTATCACTATAATAGCTCCGTTTCTGACGTTCTATCAACCCACCAAACGGCAGTTCTAAATTGCAATTAAATAACAAGTTAACGAACAAATAAGGTGGATAAGTCAAATTCGAAATTTGTTACAATAAGAAATTGAAATGAAATTAACAACGATGACGATTGCTGTAATAATACTACCAATGACAAAAACAAGGCTAAAAACAAGCAACGAACACACATCAATAAGTGGTGAACTAGAAAAGTAGAAAGCTAAATTGTTCTCTAAGTTCAGTAAAAGTGATTACCATTAAAGTAAATAATGGCGCGTTTAAAAACATTTTACGCATTACGTATACGTACGTGTGTGAGCATGTATGTATCCATTTATATATGTATATGTGTATATATATGTGTGTGTGTCTATGTGAGCGTAGATATATGTATATTATATATATATATATATATATATAATATATATATATATATAACCATTTATACGTGTACATATATATGCACACATACAGGTTCATACGATATATTTGTACGT
>NC_043008.1:16532859-16555359 GCF_006345805.1 Octopus sinensis
GCGCACATACAGACACACACAACACACATATACACATGAGTATACATGCATGTAAACGGTCAACGATATAGGTATATCTTTGCATTAATAAGTGTATGTTTATTGATGTATAATTAATGCATATACATCTCTTAATAAATGGTTAAATCTATGCAAATAGCGTCACCGCTATATATTTGCATAACACTTTTTTCTTCAATATTACGATATAAATACAAATATACATGCTAGAAACAGACTAAAAAAACACGAAAATATATATAATAGTACATCCTCCCTATTCTTAATATTACAAAGACAGCCACCTTAATATGATTTAATAGGACTATAATGATACACGAAGCCAATTCAGACTCATATGCCGCTGGGCATCTAACTTATGTATAAACCTTATTTTGTGAACCCACAGTGGTTCACTGGCTGATAGGAACCAATTTGCTATACAACAACTGTCGTAAGCTAAATTTGACACGCTTCAATTTGACACATCCATTTGCACATTTAATAACATGCTTCACTGAAACTTAAACATGACTATAGTATTGACACGAAACAAAATGAAATCTCTCATAACTTTTTATTAAACTTCACCTTGCAAGCACAAATTTCTCCCTATATCTTCCAATCTTATACTGTCTACGTCCTACGCCACGCCCAATATTATTTCATATAGCACCCTTACCCATAAAAGCCAACTCGACAAAATTAAATAAATAAATAAATAAATAAAGTACTGCCTGACGAAGGTTTACGCCGAAACTGCGAAGACATTGTGAAGGGTTCCTCATAAATTTGAATAATTATGTAGCTTTTCTGAAATCATTGAGTGATTTTCAACTGAAAGTTAGATTAATTTCTATATAACTTGACACGTACATATATACATACATACCTACATACATGCATATATGCATACTTACCTACATACAGACAGACATAGAAAATACATGAATACATGCACACATAGATGTGTAGGTTTATATGACTATCTATGTATGAGTTTGTGGTGGGGTAAGTATATACATACTTGAGTATGTGTATGTCTATGTGTAATTTCTGTGCATCCCCTTAGAAAATATTTAGGAGTTTGAAATTACATGCTTCTGTAAGAATTCGTTTTATATTCTTCCTAAGAGTTTGTTGTTCATTGCAGGCAATGAATGCAATCTTATATGGATTCTGAAATGAGTGACAGAACAGGTGAATGCGTCTGTGGTATAGCTAAGAATACCTAACTTCAAACCTGAAATGTGTGAATATCTTAAAAGATAATTATACCTTAATATTGTTTGCCAGAAAAGCTCATTGAAATGTGGAATAGTCATTGGTGTTGTAAAAAGTAAATTGCTAACGGCCATAGCACATTGAAAGCACCAGTTCTCGTTCGATCACCGAAGGTAAGCAACGTCGAGCCTAGTTAGTACTTAGATGGGAGACCGCTTGCGAAACCTAGGTGCTGTAAGCGTACAAAAATAAAACTGAAGGCGGCGAGCTGGCAGAAACATTAGCACGCCGCTACGTTCTTAGTTCAAATTCCGCCGAGGTCGACTTTGCCTTTCATCCTTTCGGGGTCGATTTAATAAGTACCAGTTACGCTCTGGGGTCGATATAATCGACTTAATTCGTTTGTCTGTCCTTGTTTGTCCCCTCTGTGTTTAGACCCTTGTGGGTAGTAAAGAAATAAGAAATGTTCATTATCTGTCACTGCAGAACTATATCCATACGTTTCTTGAAATCACGGGGAAAAGTTTGTTGGTGTTTTTTTTTTCACGAAATCCTTAATGTTGTATAAGACAATGGTGGAACCGCTTAGAGTGACCAGGCTGCAGTTGGTACGACTAAAATATTATGCAAAACAATAAACATGTAACATCATTGCCTACTTCTGAATGATAAGTATGTTGTTTCCATGTTGTGCTTATTTTACATCCAACACGTGATCACGAATAAAATCCCTTGCTATGCAAGTACATCTCCAGAATATTTTGTGATTAACATTTAAAGCATTTAAATATTGAAAAACAAATAGAAATATTAAATTTCTAAATAACTCAGAGAGATATAAGCAGTGGTGGAACGATAGGGCAGTTGTATATTGTCAACTTAACGTAACAGTCCCATAAAGGGAATCACACCACTGCTATTTACCCCTAGGAAACATCAATGCTTCCTGTCGGCCTTGACAGGAAATGTGTCAAGGCCTATAGGAAGCGTTGATGCTTCTTAGGGCTAAGTAGCAGTGCTGTGATTCCCTTTTTGGGACTCTCTCGTTAAGTTGACAGTATACAACTGCTCCACTTAAATATCTATGCACTGAAAGAGTACGAACACATTTTACGAGACGTGTAGAATTTGATGAAACAGTTCCATCAGAAGTAATACCGTTTTCTATTTAAAACAGAAAACCTAATAGTAATTTACCGAGCATATTTGACTTAGCATATTAACGAAAATGTTTTCAGAGCGAACAGAATTAAAAATATGTTTTTCTCTATTTAGACATGGCCGAAGTTTACAGAATATTTTCCATCATTTATGCACCTATAGAATTTGTTTGGATCAGTGTCTGCTTCATTTACCACCAGCTTTGTTAATTTCGTCATCTTTACTTGGCGCAGAGATTAATAATTTATTAACTGAACTGAAGCGAATAATTTCTTTCTGTAACGTCCTATCTACCTCACTTACTCACTAATTCAATTTCTATCACTTCCTCCCACTCGTCCCTTCTCTCTTTTCAAACAGGACTGCATGCACAAGATTAAGCGATTTGCAACGATGCTTATTCTGTTTACGTTGAATCGTGATCTACCATGTTTGAAAGGTGCTGTTTATTGACAAGTTTGCAAAACCTTCCTCCTATACAGACATTGGATTCTATTGCATAACACAAGCTGTCGTTTACACCAAATCTACTAATCAATGTTCAGTGTTCTTAGAGAACGGTAGATTGTGTTAGAATGTGAATGGTAAATATTTGAAGAACGATATTCCATGTACACATCTAATAATACAATCAGAGTCTATCGATTTTCTTTTTGTTTGAACTGTGACTTAATTTTCCGTGAGTGACCAAGCGCTTAACTTCCAGAATATTCATTTAAGGCCAGTATATTTCTTACAAGTTATTGATAAATGAATCACTTGCTTCTCTAACCGATATGTAGATGAAAGTCGCAATTGAAATGTAATGCTGTTTATTTCTACAACCTGTCGGAACACATGCAAATTGTCGGGCTCTCGACTCGGTCTATCATGCAATGGACATAGTGAAACTTCATTATAATTTACAGTTTATAAACCTAAGTGTTTCCTACTGAAATAATCAATGCAAAGTCGTACATTAATTACATTAAAAATGTAATGACTAATTCTGCTTACGCTGCTGACAACGCCATGACCAGCATCACAACCAAACCCACCTAGCTCCCACCACACTACCGCTACCACACAACAACACCACCAACAGCAACAATAAAAAAAGAACAAAAATAACAACAGCAAATACTACTACTACTACTACTACTACTACTACTACTGCTACTACTACTACTACTACTACTACTGCTGCTGCTGCTGCTACTACTAAACTTTAGTATGAAATATCGATCAGTGCCGTGCCCTAAATTTACCGATCCTAATTCTTTCCATTTTTTATTTATTTTTCAACAAATAGCGATGAACCTAGCAACGGCAGCAGCAGCAGCAGTAGTAACAGTAGTAGTAGTAGTAGTAGTAGTAGTAGTAGTAGTAGTAGTAGTAGTAGTAGTAGTAGTAGTAGTGGTGGTGGTGGTGGCGGCGGTGGTACTGGTAGTGGTAGTAGTAGTAGTAGTAGTAGTAGTAGCAGCAACAGTAGTAGTAGTAGTAGTAGTAGTAGTAGTAGTAGTAGGAGTAGTAGTAGTAGTAGTAGTAGGAGGAGGAGGAGGAGGAGGAGGAGGAATAAAATTTCAGAGATGTTGTTGGTTGAGCAGCAGACACATGACCGTTCAGATCATGAATCTCGTGTGATAAACGCCTGGTAAAGGATTAAAATAATGTGAATATATATGTTGTATATGTGTGTGTTTATGTATTTACATGTCTATCTATCTATCTATCTATCGATATATCTATCTATCTATCTATCTATCTATCTATCTATCTATCTATCTGTTATATATATATATATATATATATATATATATATATATATATATATATATATATATATAGATATATATATATATATATATATATATATATACATATATATATATACATATACACATGACTGCAGGCACACATACAAATTGATAACAGAAGTGAAATGTTAAAATAAGTGTATAATACATTTGTTGATAGTTTTTTGTCAATCTGTGTTAGTTACATAAACGGCGCTACATTGCAGCAACGTGCGTCACACGTATAAATTAGTATATACACACACACATGCATACACCCACACACACACACACATACCACGTGGATATCATTGTGCTGTAACATAACATACCGACTATATATCAGAGCATTTCATGGTAAGTCAAAACACCAGACTCTGTTATGAAATAGTTTCATTATATCGTTACAGACAATAGATGCGTTTGGTCAGTCTTAATCTATTATCAATCCTAGCAATAAGTTTATAGACTGATATAGAAAATGATATATACTATGTAAATGAAACGACAATTTAAAATTGAGGGATCCGTTATATCCAAATAATGTAATTTTTTAAACCTATATCAATTGAATAGAGGACTTCAACGTATGAATGCATATATGCATGTTAGCGTGCATGTGTTTGTGGATGTATGTGTGCATTTACTCCATAATAGTTACGTAGAACTGTGTGTAATGTAGAAAAGTGTCTAAACTATAAGTACTGTAACATATTACGATTTACTTGCATAGCAAGTGACCTGATCTGAGATCGTGTGCTGTAACGAAAACAATAGCAGCGTGGAAGGTGTTTATAAACCATTTAAGAAGCACAAAACACCGTTAAATTCACTACAATATTTAAATTTAATTTGTCAAAATATTTTCGTTGCTTTGAGACCGCGATCTGTTCACTGAGATGCAACACGGAATTTTGCCAGTGAAGAGGTCGCGGTCTCAAAGCGACGAAAATATTTTCACAAATTAAATTTAAATTTTCCAGTGAATTTAACAGTTCTTTTGTGTTTCTTAAATGGCTTATAAACACTTTCTACTGTAACATATTGTTAATTATCTATTGCATTTACTGTAAATAAATCTTCCACTGTGTTTCGAATATTTTAATTAAATTGTCGCGTCGTATTTTGTCTCTGGCCAAATTTTTGATGCGTAAATTAGCAAGTCCTATTTGTTGATCGTTCGGTACGATGGACAATCAAATGCGCTTTGGGCTCACAACATAACGTAATAGAAGTAGTGCTATTTTCATGGATAAAACTGGCTAGCGAACCATGTTAATTATTCGGTTTTCAGAAGCAAGACATTTTACAAAGCATTTGTTGAAGTTATTATTTTAGGTTCCCTGAATATCATGTCTTACTGATATCTATCCACTACCCTAGGATAGATCGATTGTGTGTGTGTATGTGACTGTGTATGTGACTGTGTGTGTGTGTGTGTGCGTATTCATTTGTGCGAATATGTGTGTCGAATTTTTTTAATCAACGGAATACACCGCGCCTTGATTTATAGTTTCAACAGTTACAAATGACACGATATGTAACAGAACTTTTTCATTCAATAATCTGTATTTAATACCAAATGAATACCAAATGGGAATGGTTGCTTCGGGGTCATAAACAGGAACGTAATCATTTATGACCCCTTTTCTGCTAAATTAAATTGTCGATAAAAAATAAAACAAAATGTCAGTCATTTTTTAATGAATTTCAATAGGTTCTTTCCATGTAAAAGAATACAGTATTTTTTTTACTAAAAATACCACTCTTATAGAACAGCACCTGATAGTCAGAAAGAACATATCTAGGAAACTATATACGTTCTTTTTAGCTACGAAGTGAGATGAGAAAATACACATATAAAGTGATAAGGGAAAATACACATATAAAGTGATAAGGGAAAATATACTATAGCATTTGCAGTAAAATCGATATATTTTTTTAGACGGAATTTCACCGAGATTATATGCCCGTTACACCCAAGGTCTCGGAATCCTATGCAAGGCTGATATTTTTGAAGACATGTATCACTAATATTTATACATTGCTGCACAAATCAAAAATAGATAAATAAAATAGTACCGTATAATCATTCTTCGTCTTGCAAGTGTATGTTAACAAGAACCTGAGGCGTAGTTGATGATGAACATTAACTTGCCTCTGGGGTGATGTGCATCTCTGTTTTCCTCCTGCCCGGCTCAAAGTACCGAAATACAATTGGGTCTTGGGAGTGATATCATAGATATTGAGTAAGACAGTGATATGTTTATACAACACGTATATGATTGTAATCTGGCTTAGCGAATCTCCCAAAAGGTCGTCACGCAATCAGCAAAACACATTTGTGTGAAATAAGCTTGCCGATATCGATACAAAGCCAAATCCAATACAAATATGAAAGTACTAAATCCATTATTATTTGATAAACATATTCATACCGAATTCAAACAAATAAATATATAGACATATCCACAAGTACGTATCCATGTGCATGTACATTATGTACATGTGTATATATATATATATATATATATATATATATATATATATATATATATATATATATATACACGTGCGTGTGTATGTGTTAGTATGAGTTTGGGTTTATGCAAAGGAAGTGCACGAATACATAAAGGTATTTAAGCAGGAGCAGCTATGACACCGAAGTGCATCGTTCGTACCGCCTGAATCCATGTTCGATTTCTTTGTATGGTACACAAGGGTAACTACGATCTGCCCTAATCTCACATCGCCTAATATATTGTGAATGCAATTTGATGGGAAGACACATCACGCAAGTATATCTCTACGCATAAATACATATGTGAATGTACACGCACGTATACACACACAAACACACACACACACACACACGTATGAGTAGAGAAATGAAAGAAAGATACGCTCAATACATTTGGTAGAAAATACATATACCAACAATTTTACTTCACAAGGCTTAACATTTCGTTGGCTCGCTGGCCGAATCTATCTATCTATCTTCGTGTCTGTCTGTCTGTTTGTATGTGTGTGTATAATTATATATATATATATGCACGTGTATAATTATATATATATATATATATATATATATATATATATTATATATATATATATATATATAATATATATATAATATATATATATCTTACTACCCACAAGAGGCTAAACACAGAGGGGACAAACAAGGACAGACAAACGGATTAAGTCGATTACATCGATCCCAGTGCGTAACTGGTACTTAATTTATCGACCCCGAAAGGATGAAAGGCAAAGTCGATCTCGGCGGAATTTGAAGTCAGAACATAGCGGCAGACGAAATACGGCTACGCATTTCGCCCGGCATGCTAACGTTCCTGCCAGCTCACCGTGTGTGAATGTATGTGCGTGCATATATATATATATATATATATATATTATTATATATATATATATATAGATATATATATATATATATATATATATATATATATATATATATACATATATATATGCACGTACATACACTCACACACGTACATACATACGTACGTACTTAGGAATGTATGTATGCACATCTATATATTCAGGGAGTCGATAATCTTCCTTATTATTTACAAAAGTATATTGATATCCTCGCCTGAGTTGCACACACACACACACACACACTCTGTTGCTGTGAAGAAAGCAGCATTAAAAATCGTTATACCTCATCACTTTTACAGTGAATCCAATCATAGTAATGCAGAGTAATACAAGTCAAAGGGCATCGTATTACTTGTAGCCTAAGGGAAAAACTCAATTCTCCCGGCCCTGCTTTCACAAATCTCGGAGCGATGATCAATTGATATTAGTTTTAACTTTTCACCAGGGGGAATCAGATGGTCGTGTTTATACACGAACGCATTATTGGCAATACTGTTGACAATCAGTATCGCTCTGTTATATCAACTGGAAATATCGAGGCACACGTATTTATGCAACCTTAGTCCACTCTAAATTAATATCTTACAGAAAGTAACATTAAAAAATATATTTTCTGAGTGCAACTTATAATTGATTATTTGCAATATACAGTGCAAACCTGTGCAATGAAGGAATATATTGGATTGAATCAATATATTGCTCCTAGTGATTATTCAATATCGAAATAGTTTATATGTTATTGTGTAAAAAGTATACATGTTACAGGGCATTTATTCCACCATTCAACCATTTCACCCCAGCCCCAAATCCAGAGAATATCATATCAATAAGTATTGTTTCGTTTATTCAGATGCAAGGTACAATTTTTCATAAAAGCATGAGTGTTTATCGAAAATCCACATCACTACATTTTATTACATACGCATTCATCATTATCATCAGTAATATCACACTACGACATACTTTCAATAAAACCCACCAATCATATAATTGTTTTTGTTTACAGCTGTTATGAATAAAGTGCTCAAACATAATTGTACATATATTTCCGAACGGACCGGTAGCTGTTCACTCAAGCAAAAGAAATATTAATATTAATGCAATCTTTTATTTCGTATTTTACATTTATTTTACTTAAAGAGAAGATAAAACTTAAATTCATTTGGTTATGTATTAGTCAATTATTAATATGTTTTAATTCGCCCAATACATGTATTTTGGTAATAAAAGAAACTACACAATCTACGTGAGGTTTCCCACCATGTAGTTAAGTTTTAAAAAATAATGTGATTCAATATTAAGAATTAGTTCCCAGTGTTTTGAATGTTAGACATCAATATATGCACGAAAACGAGCATATTAAAATAAAAGAAAGTAATGGAAATTGTTGAGTAGGTCTGAATTTTGTGTTAAATATCGAGATTACCAGCGCAGATGTCGCTGCATTAGCAAATCCTGAACACCTAAAAAAAAAAATTGAACATATAGATACTTATATCAGAAGTTAGTTTAAAAGAAACAGCAGAG
Source organism: Octopus sinensis (assembly GCF_006345805.1). NCBI lineage: Eukaryota > Metazoa > Mollusca > Cephalopoda > Octopoda > Octopodidae > Octopus > Octopus sinensis. Next base: position 16,541,949 of record NC_043008.1, read on the forward strand.
ATGTATTTGACTGGATTGCTGCTTATGGCTTATGCCACGAGTAGACTTATATATGTCCAGCAGTTTTGCAATAATAACGACTGATGTATGAATAAACATATCTATATTGTACGACATTTATAAATTTGAATTATCTCAAGCTGATTCAACCCCGTTGGTTTCCTACTCTATAATTTTACATGCTAAATGGCATCATATTTTCAAAACATGCAAAGACGTAGTTTTTAGCCCTTGCAGTGAGAAAAATAAAATAAAATAAAAAACTTCATGGTTATTGAGGTAACGATGCTAAATATCTACCAATTGGTGTTGTCTGCAAGTGAGGTTGCCTCAAATAAAACTTGAGATATCTCAACAGAATATACATTTCTTTACTACCCACAAGGAGCTAAACACAGAGGGGACAAACAAGGACCGAAAAACGGATTAAGTCGATTACATCGACCCCAGTGCGTAACTGGTACTTAATTTATCGACCCCGAAAGGATGAAAGGCAAAGTCGACCTCGGCAGAATTTGAACTCGGAACGTGACGACAGATGAATACGGCTACGCATTTCGCCCGGCGCGCTAACGTTTCTGCCAGCTCACCGCCTATATTCTCAACAGAATATAGTTTCAAACATGACGTTCCCCAGTAAAATACAGATTGTTTTATATTTAACTGTATTCCGCAGTAAAAGTATCCGTTCCCTTAGGAGAATCAGTAAGATAAATGTTCAAATTCTCTGTCAAATTTCATTACCTAAGCTTGACTCGGGTTGAGATTTTAATAAAATGTCATTTGTTTAAGTAACTACAGATTTAGAGTTGACCCAATTCCTCACGATAGGAAAAAGCGCATTCCTTAATAAATTTAATACAATTGCGTCCATAAATGAACAATAATTCATGTTCGTACAATTCTTTATGATTGGTAAGTCCGGTAATCGTCTACGCCGCAGAATAACTGTAAATTTTGTTCTGATGAGAACAAAGGCGGTAAATATATATGCAGTTATATACAAACATATATACATACATACATAAATACATAAATACATACATACATACATACATACATACATACATACATACATACATACATACATACACACACATACACACAGACTACACGTACTTATAGAGAAACAATTATACATATTCATGAACAACCCCCCACACACAGACAGACAAACACGCACACATACGAGAATATATATGATTGCTTTACACACACACACACACACTCACAGACACACACACACACACACATACATATACGCATATCTTGTCTGGTCACTAGATTAATTATTAGAAAGGATTTAACTATTTATTGATAGTCACGTATATTGGTCTGTTATAGTAGTGTATAGTATTTAGCTGAATACTTAGAATTATAGCCATATATGTGTGTGCCTGATTGTCTGTGTATGTGTATCTGTGTGTGGGCTGTGTTGTCTGTGTGGTCTGCGTGTATTTGTATACGTGAATTCATTCCGTCTCTGTTTAACCCGGCTCCCGTGGCATTTATTCGACCGGGACAATACATTACCCACTGGATAAAACGCCAATCTATCACATTCTTTTTCATCCGATTAAATACAAGCAAAACCTACCGCGCTTCCCGGTCAGGGAATCGAACGAAAGACTTCATCATGCCACAATATACTAACCACAAGGCAACTAATCATCACACACATATGTGTCAGCTCGTGCTTATCTCCGCATATAATTACAAGCATTTATGTGTTTATAAACGTGTATTTGTGTCCACATCTTTGTGACCAGTTCATGACAAACGGACGACCTACGTACAATGTTATTTAATTTCTTCTCACGTGTTTCTTATCTATAGAATATAAAGGTTTGCTCAAGTGTAGAATACTGTAATTTGTTGTATTCCCATGTTAACTCAACGTTAACACTAACCAAAGCGTTATCTGTTGTAACAGGAATTTGTTTTATTATAATACGCCAATAAACACTTCTTGTGACAGAGAAGGTCAAAGAGAGTTTTTATTTAGACATTTCTTTTTTTCTTCAATGGGTGTGTGATTGAAATGTCGTTCTTGCTAGCGACAAAGTTTTTCTTGCAACTTTATCACAGACATCTGGTGAATTACTTGTAGTTCTTCTATATATGCAAAGAACTAAACCGCCAATAACAGATATTCACTTGATGAATCTCACGATCTGTCTCAACCAAACCACATCAAGATAGCATAATAAGAGAGTTTAAACGAGCGAAAGAGAGGCTCAATGTAAAACCAAAATCGCTCCGTTTGATACTGCCGTAACCTTAAGTTGTATAAAACGTCTGTATGAATGTTAAATGAAGTGAAATGAAAGTCAGTGAAAGTGACAGCAAATCTGTATAATAAGATGTCGGATGGTCGTCCATGCTTCTTATTCCAATTAATTGTCATCTTCCTTTACAGAGAAATTCCAATGCCAAAAGTACGACTTTATGCACCACTGAACAATTACCGAGAATATACTTTGCTATTTCAGTGTACTTCTTTATTGCTATTTTAGGCAATAATTCGCTCATTTCAAAGCCGCTATTTCTTTGTATGTCTTTATTCTTTGTTAAGTTTATTTTCATTCATTCCTTTTATCATGTAAAAACTTCCATACCAATGCATTTCATTTCCAAATCTAGAAGTTACTAGCGATGTCTTGAATAATCTTTACGACATTTTCCTAACTATTAATACCTAGAAGTAGATGAAACGAAAGAAACTTCTGCTACAACTAGAATAATAAAAGCCTACCCAATAACTCAAACAATAGAAATATTTTCCGAATTGTTTTCGATTCTATTCAATGTCTGCCGGATAGAGTCTAACAGTAAATCTGTAACTAAGTGTAACGAGTAAGTTTATGTATCTAAATATCACCGAGGGACAAAGAAATAAACTCAACGGTTGAAACGAGATGGTGTTCACCAGATCGTTGCATAATTCCTTTCATATGATGCTACACATATTATATGATAATTACACTAGAAACCAATTATTAATATATAATTATTCATTCTAATTACTCTACATAAGTTAAAGTAAAAATTATCACCTTTATTCTGAATACTGCACTTTAATCGCAGAAGTGCTTAAATTGTTTCTTAGTTCAGACGTCCTTTTGTTCATAAACTGTGGAAAATTGTTTAAAAAAGCAATAAATGGTAATTATCTTGAGATCTGTAGAACAAATGGTTCTACTTGGCTAATGTTGAGCGACATATACATAATGTATATGTGCATACTTACATTCATATGTACGTATGTATGTATGCCTGTGTGTGTGTTAGTTAATATATACATATATATAAATATATATATATATATGAGTGTGTGTGTTTGTGTGTGTTAGTTAATATGTGTGTGTGTGTGTGCATACATAGCAATAAATATTCAGAGATATATAGATAGAGAGGTAGACAGACAGGTAGATTAGATAGATAGATAGATAGATAGATAGATAGCTGGGAAGGTTGATAGACATGTAGGTAGGTCGGTAGGTAGGTAGGTAGGTAGGTAGGTAGGTAGGTAGGTAGGTAGGTAGGGATGTGTGGAGGTAGGTAGATTAATAGATACATTCGTACATACATCCGTACTTATACGTATGAGCAGATGCCTGAATATATATAGTGAGATAGAGCAACAGGGATAGGCAGAGACGGTGACGTTGGGAAGGTTAATATCAAAATGGAGATGAGAAACAACGTGACGGAATCTATCATAAAATCGCACAGAAAAAATTAACAACACAATAAAAGAAAAAAAATTCCAGCTTATGAAACCAACCGCCATATCGTTAAGCTATACACTCCAAAAACAAAAAAAAAACATCCCTTACTTTGTACTAACTTCATATGGAAGCACTCCATCGGTTACGACGACGAGGGTTCCGGTTGATCCGAATCAACGGAACAGCCTGCTCGTGAAATTAACGTGTAAGTGGCTGAGCACTCCACAGACACGTGTACCCTTAACGTAGTTCTCGGGGATATTCAGCGTGACACAGAGAATGTGACAAGGCCGGCCCCTTGAAATACAGGTACAACAGAAACAGGAAGTAAGAGTGAGAGAATGTTGTGGTGAAAGAGTACAGCAGGGATCACCACCATCCCCTGCCGGAGCCTCGTGGAGCTTTAGGTGTTTTCGCTCAATAAACACTCACAACGCCCGGTCTGGGAATCGAAACCGCGATCCTATGACCGCGAGTCCGCTGCCCTAACCACTGGGCCATTGCGCCTCCACTTTGTACTAACTATGTAGAATGTAATTACTGCATAATAGTTGTGTGCATAAGGAAAATAATATTACATGCACTTAATGTACGAGAAAAGCCATATCTATTTACTCTCTCTTTTACTCTTTTACTTGTTTCAGTCATTTGACTGCGGCCATGCTGGAGCGCCGCCTTTAGTCGAGCAAATCGACCCCGGGACTTGTTCTTTATGTAAGCCCAGTACTTATTCTATCGGTCTCTTTTGCCGAACCGCTAGGGGACGGGGACGTAAACACACCAGCATCGGTTGTCAAGCAATGCTAGGGGGACAAACACCGACACACAAACACAAACACACATACATATATACATATATACGACAGGCTTCTTTCAGTTTCCGTCTACCAAATCCACTCACAAGGCATTGGTCGGCCCGGTGCTATAGCAGAAAACACTTGCCCAAGATGCCACACAGTGGGACTGAACCCGGAACCATGTGGTTGGTTAGCAAGCTATTTACCACACAGCCACTCCTGCGCCTATTTGATACAGTATTTAACAGTATTTGATACATACAATTGCTGTTAGCTTCATAATTTAAACATCACATCTTGCCATAATTTAAGACTTATCTGGTAGTGATTAGCTCCCTTAGAGCAACTGCCTCGTGAGGCGTCACGCTTACTGATAAATACTAGAAATGAGAATGCATACAAATAGCATAATTTGATTCTGTTGCGATTATAATTTTCATCCGTGAATTAAGATACATACAGAGAGAAATATGAAAGTATGGATAAATTTTTAACAGGCAAGAGATTCGCATTCATCTGATAGTCTTTATACTTAACAATACATCTCATGAGTATAATTGCAACGAAACGAAATATGATGTGTAATTGTTGATAACATACACATACTTTGGTATATATATATAGATATATATATATATATATCTATAAAAGTAATATGTGACAAGTATTCGGTAGCCATGATAAAATTCCAAGTTCCGGATGCCGAGGTGGAAGTCCACGCCGTCATCTCTTCAGTTATCTGGCCATCCGAAAAATGCTATGTAAAATGACTATTATATAAAGGTAAATTATTGTGTGATTGACCTTTATTAAGACAAAAGAGTTATTTGAATGACCGCTAAATAAGGGAAGGGAGTAAAGTAAGGGTGTTGTTTCATCCATTCTTATCAATATATATATACATATATATATATATACGTATATATATATATATATATAATATATATATATATATATATATTATATATATATATATATAATATATATATATATATATATATATATATACTCATTCACACACACATATATACATCTATACACAGAAAAACCTACTACAATTATAATACACAGGTCCAGGGGTAGTGCAATCCGAGAGTCAGAGTCGTTGAGTAATCTGTGAATCCACGTGATGCAACTTCCATGTGCATATTACCAAATGTTACTAATAATGTGCAGGTGAGTTGCTAGATGAATCCCGAGATCATTCAGGACCAGAAAGGTGCTTACAATGTTACTTCTAAGCAAAACTTTCGTTCTTAGTCGTCTGGAATATTGCTCACCGCTATGGTCACCACAGAGCGTCAAAATGGTGATGAAAGTTGAGGCAATCAAGCGCCACTATACAAAGAAGCGTGACTACGTGAAACAGATGACCGACAGGGAGAGACTAAATGTACTGAAACTCTACTTCCCAGAGAAAAGTCGTAAAAGATATGCCGTGGTATACATATTGAAGATGCCGGAAGTTCTAGCTCCCAAAACGGAATTGAAAGCTATACCAACTAGCGAGCTAGACGGCACTGCCTAGTCACAAAGATCCCGTCATCTCCACCTCGGATAAGGACCCAATTCTGTAATAACTTCGGTTTCAGGGAGGCACAACTATTCAAAATTCTCCCAAACAACTTCGGATATATGCGAGATTTAGATGTTGGTCTTCATAGAACGTTTGGACAACTTTTAATTAAATAGCAAATGAACCTACATCGCTGCAAGGTGCACAAACAAGAGCGGCTCTCTCTGACTCCCTACTTCAACCACCCCCACCAAAAATAAAAACCAGTACAGAAAGGAAACCCAGACACACTGGGAGGCAGAAATCCAGCATAAAAGAACTCCATACACCAGATACAAGAAGACATATGTGTGTATGTGCACATGTGTGTAGGTATGTGTGTACATATAATATATATTATAGCATATATAATATACATATACATATATATGTATGTAAATAATATATATATGACTATATGTGTATGTGTGTTTTTGTGTGTGCGTGCGTGCGTATGTGTAAGACTTTAAAGAAAAACCGTAAGACTATTTTTTCTGGTATGTCACGACCGTATTATTGGTGGTGAAATTAAATCGATAGACAAAATAAACCGAGAGAAATTCCACGATTCCCAAATGAAATCATGTCATAAAAGTTTGCAGATTGTTTCATATAAATTGCATGTCAAACAGCAATTATATAAAATCACTAAATACTTGTTAGGCTGCATTTAATACATATATACGCTGTACGTATGTTTGTGTGCATATATATATATGTATATATATATATATATATATATATATATATATATATATATATATATATATATATATATAAACATATGTGTGTGTATATATGTATATATATATTATATATATATATATATATATGTATATGTATATGTATATGTATATGTATATATGTATATATATATACATATATATATATATATATGTATATATATATACATATATATATATATGTATATATATATATATATATATAACTATAGATATATATATTTATATATATATATATATATATATATGTATATGTGTGTGTGTGTGTATGTGTGTGTATGTATGCATGTATATATGTAAGTTTATATAATTGCATATATGCATTCTAACATACATATATGTGTATGTATATAAGTATTACGTATATATTGTTTCGTACATATGTGCCTATGTCTGAATGTAAAAGAACAAAGGAAGTAATTTATAATGTACATTTTCCTACAAAAAAAATTTCCAAAGGTAATAACTCTGAAAATAACGCAAATATCGAAAACAAAAAAAAAGAAATTACAAATGCGGAAACTCTACATGTGTATTCCTGAGTATGTGACATTCTATGTGAATAAACGTCTGATTGTATTTCGTGAGGAAATTTTCTTTTACATGTTTCTTGTTAACCTGAAGTTCTGGAAGAAGTCATTTACTAAATGTTACACGAAATTGGTTGCACGTCTTATATAAAAGCTCATATATAGAAACTATTGTGATGGGCGCTTGGATTGAAATTGAATGAAATTACATGATATGGGATGGGAATCCGGGCGCCCATGGCATACGACGATCATCTGTTATGATCTATGTGTTTGCTATATGTACCATGCTCCTACAAGAGAGGATATCTCAATGCGTGTAACGCTGCCTTCGGTGTTCTAACAAGACATCCGTTAAGTTGGGTACAAAGATCACCTTTTGGTAACAGAGATACTTCTGTCACTAAAAACTAATATAATTACATATACATATATATTTGTTATGTATAGACGTAGGAGTGGTTGTGTGGTGAGTAGCTTGCTCATGAACCACATAGTTCCGGGTTCAGTCCCACTGCGTGGCTCCTTGGGGAAGTGTCTTATACAGTAGCATGGCACCGACCAAAGACGTACGAGTGTATTTGGTCGACTGAAAAAAGTCCTTCACATATATGTATATATATATATATATATATATATATATATATATATATATGTATGTATGTATGTGTCTGTGTATATTTCTTTGTCAGTGTTTGTCCCCACCAGCATCGCTTGACAACCGATGCTGCTGTGTTTACGTCCCCGTAACTTAGCGGTTTGGTAAAAGAGACCGATAGAATAAGTACTAGTCTTACAAAGAATAAGTCCTGGGTCAGTCTATATACACCCACAAAAACACACGCATATGTGACATGATTTTGATCCAGCATGTCACTACCATTTTACAGAGATAACTTCCACTTTCGGGAAATCTGTCTACTACTTTTTGTAGAGTGACCAACAGGGCAAATTCATTTTCATTGGCTGCAATACAATGTTGCTTCTTGGCAGGCCTACTAACACAAATTGTTAAATGAGTGGAAGTTAATTTCTTTATTGTATACGGAAAACAATACGTTCAAATATATAACTATCAAAATAATTAACTACATAGTAATCAGCCAAAATTTATATAGAACTGGACAGATAATTTGGAGAGACATATGTCTGAAGCGATTTTATCTATGTTATTAATTTTCAGGATATTTATAGAAACTGCAGCAAAGTTGTCGATTATAGTCGATAATAATGAAGTATCCATTACTTTAAATTTCTTAATTAACCTATAGTTTAGAAAAACACTGTACATACTAGGGAGGTTCATGATTCTGTCATTAATAAATTCATATTGTGTTCTAAATTGTCTGTATCAATTCTATAGAAAAATCATTCTGAAATAATTATAGTTTTATACCTCTGGAGATCAACAACATTTCAAACAATATTTATTACAATCGCCTTTAGAAAAAGACAAGATGTGTTCTGAAGTGTAACGTATATGTTATTATACAAAAACAAAATATATCATGCATATGAATGTGAATAATGACAAATACATACCTATATAAATACCCGCTTCGCTCTGTCTCTCTCACACACAGATACAGAAAGAGAGAGAGAGAGAGAGAGAGAGAGAGAGAAAGAGACAGAAAGAGACTGATAGAGACAGAGAGACAAAGAGATATTGATACAAATATAGTTATTTATTAAAATAGTAAGGCGGCAGACTCCATACAATACGAACAATAAATAAATTTGATAACCTTTATATCAGAAATGAATACTCATGAAATATTATTTAAATCACAAACGAGCCGTGTTAGTCAGGCTGCTGAGTACCACATCGCGTTATCATAGCAATCTGCGAAAGGGTACTCGGAGTAGTCACTGAGGTCATAGTGGAGTTGGCGGAAGTAGGGAGAATCGGATGGTAGCAGTCGTTTTGGAACTATCACTATTGAAACTAGCGACGGTGGTGACAGTCAATAACAGTTGGTGTAGAGGTGATATTGGTCGTTGCTGTAATGAATTCGACGACGAAATCATTACAGTATATATACGGTTTTCTGTCATCTGAAATGAGGTAACTGGTTTAGTTATAAAATTTTTATTTTCTGTGATAACATAAATTGCTACCGAGTGCTCTTTCTCCCGATCATTGGGACTACTTGTGGCGACGAAAAATAGAAATATCACCCGTTATAAATACACGTTAGTATATATGTATAAATATATTTATACATATGCATCGTTTTGATACCAAATTTTAATTGGAATATATAGCCATCACTTTTGGAATATTGTGAAATATATGATTAATATTATGAATAATCTACGTTAATGTTGACTTGTGAGATCTATGCAGAGCAGTAAAATTAAGTTTTGAATATTGAAGAATACAATCTTGCCATTATAAGCTCGTATAATCTCATGATCAAATGTATTGAGTATCAATCAATTTGATGTTAATCTTTTCAAATCAAAGACTTATTGATATCGAATATTCCACACTAGAATCTAAAATTCTGTAATTAATACTCTGAAGAAAAATAAAATTCTTTACACTGTTGCTTTGTGTCGTTAATCCTAATTTAATACTACTCCCCTAAAGCACATTTAATATTTAATTCTTTCTGTTTGCACATTACTGCATGAATTAACTGATTTATTTCAGATATTTTCTACGGGTGGGATTTTAAGTTTGACTAATATGTGGAAGTTGATTGCTCACTGTTCAAGGTTCCTACACGTATGTATGCTTTATACCAATACTAGGTTAACATGAGTCATTGACATCAGAGTGCTGAAATACACCGCTTAAAATACCTGCATTAATTAAATTTTGTATAACTCATCATTATTATTACTTGGGTATGACTTGAAGCTGAATCCGATAGTTGGAATATGCTTCGAAGTGTTGAGGAGCCTGGAATCACTTATTACTATTTTTCTCAGGCCTCTTCTGACCCAAATTTGTAGCTTTTTTCATGACAGGTTAACTAACATGTACCAATCGAGCCACAGTTTGTTGAGATCACGGACAATGAGAATTATTTCAGCAGATGAACATAATGTATTAATTACTAATATCACTAGAAGTTGCAAGGACGAAGAAATAATGAATTATCAACAGCCAGGTCAACCAGTTCAGTTAGGGAGCTACTGGTGACATCTGTATTCGTGGCGCCCACAGATGAGACATTTCAGTCAGCGAAAGACAAATACGACCAAAGTCTCGGCGAGACGTCTATGACATATCGCTCAAATTGGATATCTTACGTAACTGAATTGAACTGGTCCGAAAAAGCCACCCGACGAGATCGATTGATTAACTAACTGATTGATTTATTGGCCGATCGATTGATTGATTGATTCCTTTTTTAATTACAGATTATTACCACCTTGAACTAGTGAGGCTACAAAATTTTTAAGGTAATATAGTTTTCTTGCCGGTTTAATGTGCTTCTTTTCCATACTGTAATAAACTTAGCCTAATTATAATGCTAATAAACTTAGCCTAATTACAATGCATATGTATTGGCTTTTACTTTTCCAAAATTATAGGTACTTCAGAAATTAAAAACGTAATAATAAAATTAAAAAAATATGCCCATTGTTTTTAAACGCATTTGATATTTTGTCTAAGTTGAATCGATATCACGATTGTCAAGTAGTCTCTAATTTAGGTGTTAACATCATTATATTTACATTACAGCGGGGCTAGTATTTCAACTTGGTAATAATTCATTCGTAGATAACGCCACATAATACCAGGAGACAGTTGTATACTTTGGTTATAATGTATCCCACAATTTTATCCAATCAAACTGAGAGAAATGTTTCAATGCTCGATTATAAATAATTTACTCTTGAAAAGAATTGATATCTGGTAAAAGGAAAGTATTAAACTTGAAAAATCACATATCAAGAGCAAACTAGAGCCTAGTTCAATTGAAGTGGACACATTTTGTTTAGCGGGGTAACAATTCTACCATCTAACCACATTGAGAAATTAATACAACTGTAGAATTTTCTATGGAAAATTTTGCAGTAATCATGGTAAAATTAAAAATAACGGCTATACATGCATATTATTATAACAGTGGAATGGTATAGGTAGAGAAAAGAGCAATGGAATAAAAAAGAAAAGACATGCTTCTGATAAAAGAATGGTGAAAAAGAGCCGATTATTTTTGTAGTCATGTAGAAAAACATTTCGAATTTCGAAAATGCCTACAAAATACTCTATCTAAGTTTGGCGACTGATTTAGTAACAAAAGTATTGAAATAAAGGAAATAATATGTCTAATGCAATCAATCTAAATTTAGTAGATGAAAGATGTAGGGAAGAAAATGTAACAGAAAAATAATATGTTTTACGCTAAAACATGCTTATACCATAATCTCAAAACTAAAGAATTTCGATAAATTGGCGAGAATGATGAAATGATTCTAAGCTTGGGATTTAAATACCATTTCATATTGTTTGTACGTTAGATGTTTACAGAATGATTTATGAGTAAAGTGGAAGAGATTAGTCAACATTTAGAAGGTGAAAATAAAGATTTATAATTTGTTATAAAGTATAGGTTTTTTTAATGATTGATACTATTGTGTAACTTCTATGATTTGCATGCGATTCTATTTCAGTATATACTCTTATGGGAAACCATATGTTTTTGCCTTACGTTTAGAAATATTCCAATCACTCGTACGTTACAATTACCACACATTTTATGAATATTTAACAAAAACATCTCTTCCGAAATTCAACAAATCTTTTTATATTGCCTTAATTATTTTAATGAACTTTTATTTCACCGCAGGTTTAGGATGATACGTAAACAATTTGCAAACTCAGCAGTATTGGAACTGCTAATTCCAAAACAAATATCCACTATTCAACTTTGCAGTTCCTAGATTTGCCAAAATGTTTCTCTTTATTGTAGTATCATTACCCCCAACAACGTAAGTACTACAAAATCTCTAATCAAAACAGTATGGCAAATTCTTTCATCAACTGCAGTTAATTTTTACGCAGTGAAGTAGATATATATACAGTGTATCTCCAATTAGAGTTTTGTGAAATATTCTATAATGAAACTACTATAACTATTGTTATTTTAAATCATCAAATTGTTAAATGTTGAATTTTCCTTTAGCAAAACAAACATGCTGGAATGAACAAAAACACTCACAAGCTTCACACCGATATGCAATAAAATTTTCAAACATTGTTAATTCTACGAAATTCAATTAAGCAAAGTAATTAATCTTGATATATCAGCCTAAACTTATTAGAAATCCGTTATCCTAGATTAGGCTAGTTGTATGTCAATGAATTGATCGGATATTTGCCCAGAATAACTTGACAAACTATTCAATCATTTTTTTTTGTGTTAAATGTTTTAGCCTAACAGACAATTGTGTATATAGTAAGAAGAGAACACGTTATAAGACCGTTGTCAAAATATTTTCAATTAAATTCAGATGTTTCTTAACGTAAAATTACTGCTGAGAGGATATCAAGATCGTCTAACTGTCTTCTGTGACGGGAGAACTGCTAGAAGGAAGAGTTTAAATGGTATTTGAAACAGAGAATACATTCGATTGGCAAAAATAAGTAGTGGACTTAATAAAATTTGATATATAATAATGTATTTTTAATGTAAATATATGACTATGTACTTGGATTAATTGTTTAAAAACCCACATGCATTGCGTTCTAAAATGACTTTGTTACTGAATTTCGCGATTTTCACTTTCTGACATTTAAGTGTGTCCCAAAAGCAGATCTTTTCGCTTTGAGCGGCAGATTTTTAATATAATTTCTTTGTAACTAAACACTTTTAAACTTAGTATACTGGTAGAATGTGTTTATAAAACATCTTTTTCTCTTGGATTTCTTGAGAAAATTCTGTAGTTTGTAAGCTATTTGTTCTTTAATTTCTTGCACTTCGGCAAATTCAACCAATCAATGACGTCTATTGAGGAGAATTCAAACGGAATTTGAACTCAGAACGTAAAGACAGACGAAATACAGCTAAGCATTTCACCGGCGTACTAACATTTC